>NW_028221047.1:0-87604 GCF_045865225.1 Trachurus japonicus | reverse complement strand
TATTGCCTGTACAGTCATGTTGTCCGTTTCCACAAATCCCACAGCCCGTTCCTTCAATGTGCCGTTGTGCAGGTATCTGACACATACTGCCACTAGCTCTCTTTTTGACAAGTCTTTGCACTCATCTGCTAAAATCGCATAATATGTGCCCGGCTCATCATGCAAATCTGCCTTTATTTTTTTTAGAAGGAGTGATGCTGCGATTTCCAGTATTTCATTTTGTATTGAGTGGTGCAGTAGTTTACCATTCCTGGGTAATTCATCCAGTCGCCTTTTTATTTCTGGGTCATAGTTGGTAACCAGGTCAAGTAATTCCAAAAAGTTACCCTTGTTTAACGCGTCTGCGTTTTCCCGATGCACACGCAATTAGTGCAGCAGATTAATTGCATATTTCAAGAGAATCGTTCATTTTGGTATAAAAGCATGAAATTTGGTACAGATACTCTCTAAGGGTCACTTTTTGGGAAAAAGATGTTGGCCACGCAAAAATTAAAAATGGCGGCCATTTTTTCAAGATGTTCTGTATTTAGTCTAGTAGGAAGAGGGGGGTATCATGTATCCCCTGGAAATATACTTCTAAACAGTGTTTCTAGATTGGAAAAAATGTGTAGAAAATGATGAGCTATGTTAAAAAGTTGTCAGAATGTCCCATGTATCATTTTTATGCAAATTAGTGCCGCCATTATTGAAAAAACCTAATTTCACTATATCTCAGCCAATATTGCAGATAACTGAACAAATAAGGTGTCTAGACCCATGTTTTGAGGGTCAGAGATCAAAATAAAACTATTCATAAAGTGATCACATGTTGGTGGCATGCTAGTAAGCCAACCTAACCCTTTTACCAATTACAAGACGCCAATATTGGAGATACCAAATAAGGTGTCTAGACAGAGGTTGTTGTGTGTTTAACCAAGGTTTATTTGGATCAAACATCATAATAGAACTCTTCTTGATGTGACCACTCTTCTCTTTCCCATGCCAGATGAACAGTCAAGTAAATGGCGTCTTGTAATTGTACGATGCATCACTCATCATCGTTTTCACTGAAATCATCAGAGTTAAACTCATCCTCTCCTTCCTCTTTCTCCTCCTCTTCCTGTTCATGCTCCCCAGTGTCACGGGGATCAACCAGTGAAGTTGGTAGGATAGGACCACAGGACCATCATCATAGGGTTTTGGTTTTTCCAGAATAGGTTCATCAGCTGGCTTGTACAAGGCGACGCGGTAGTTCACACGTCGATCATGTGGCTTCAGAGCAGAGTGGCATGGAGGAAGGCGAGCCAGGTCAACCTTAGACTTACAAGTGAGTTTCTTGTCCTCCCCCACCATGTTGCGTAACAACTTGGCACGGACAACATCCACTGAAGACTCACGACTCTGTCCAGACATCAGACAGGTGAATTGCTCCAACTGCCTCAGCATCTCAGGCTTGACACTCTAGCAGTCACTGAGTTGACTGAATACGTGAAACCTGGGATTCTTCTTCAAGGGCCCCACTTTCCTTCTCCCTTTGATGGCACTGGTACAGTCTTCTCTACTGAACGCATAGAACCCAAGAAGAGTGGCGCAGTGGTCTTCTCCCAGGGATTCTGCAAGCTCAGAGATGTTGAGAAGTTGTTGGTGTTGGGTTAAAGAAGCTTCCTGGATCTTCACACTGTAGGGGTCTGATGAAGTCAGCTTTAGCAACCTTGCCCACAGCTTCTGCTCGTACTGTAACACGTCCATCTCAACATCAGTGGGGACAGGTGCATTGGAAGCCAGGCAGTAGTAGTATTGCAGAATCCTGGGAGAAGACAACCGCGCCACTCTTCTTGGGTTCTATGTGTTCAGTGGAGAAGACTGTACCAGTGCCATCAAAGGGAGAAGGAAGGTGGGGCCCTTGAAGAAGAATCCCAGGTTTCACGTATTCAGTCAACTCAGTGACTGCTAGAGTGTCAAGCCTGAGATGCTGAGGCAGTTGGAGCAATTCACCTGTCTGATGTCTGGACAGAGTTGTGAGTCTTCGGTGGATGTTGTCCGTGCCAAGTTGCTACGTAACATGGTGGGTTAGGACAAGAAACTCAGTTGCAAGTCTAAGGTTGACCTGGCTCGCCTTCCTCCATGCCACTCTGCTCTGAAGCCACATGATCGACGTGTGAACTACCGTGTCGCCTTGTACAAGCCAGCTGATGAACCTATTCTGGAAAAACCAAAACCCTATGATGAGGCGCAGGGATGGATGAAGACTGATGAAGGAGTGTTGAAACCGGTGTGGTCGTGTGGTCCTATCCTACCAACTTCACTGGTTGATCCCCATGACACTGGGGAGCATGAACAGGAAGAGGAGGAGAAAGAGGAAGGAGTGGATGAGTTTAACTGGTGATTAACTCTGGTGATTTCAGTGAAAACGATGAAGAGTGATGCATAGTGGAGAACCATTTACTTGACTGTTCATCTGGCATGGGAAAGAGAAGAGTGGTCACATCAAGAAGAGTTCTATTATGATGTTTGATCCAAATAAACCTTGGTTAAACACACAACAACCTCTGTCTAGACACCTTATTTGGTATCTCCAATATTGGCGTCTTGTAATTGGTAAAAGGGTTAGGTTGGCTTACTAGCATGCCACCAACATGTGATCACTTTATGAATAGTTTTATTTTGATCTCTGACCCTCAAAACATGGGTCTAGACACCTTATTTGTTCAGTTATCTGCAATATTGGCTGAGATATAGTGAAATTAGGTTTTTTCAATAATGGCGGCACTAATTTGCATAAAAATGATACATGGGACATTCTGACAACTTTTTAACATAGCTCATCATTTTCTACACATTTTTTCCAATCTAGAAACATTGTTTAGAAGTATATTTCCAGGGGATACATGATACCCCCCTCTTCCTACTAGACTAAATACAGAACATCTTGAAAAAATGGCCGCCATTTTTAATTTTTGCGTGGCCAACATCTTTTCCCCAAAAAGTGACCCTTAGAGAGTATCTGTACCAAATGTCATGCTTTTATACCAAAATGAACGATTGTCTCACTAATCTGCTGCACTAAATGGGATTTCTTGTTTTGCACAGAACAGGACGAGATCTATTACCATCATGATGTGCTGTCTGTGTCTTTCAATGAAGGATTTGTCGCTGGCATCGTTGCTCAGCTGGTTAACAATATTTCCCCGTCCTGGCTGGTGACTTTGCTTAAAACCATCCATTTTTTCCAGGGCTGCAGCATGTGCCCTGCTGGCTTCATGTTTGCCACAACCCTCAGATATATGTTTCCAGTCTTTGAAACCCGCATTTATGAATCTGTCTTCATAAGCTGCTTCAGGGAAATGACGACAAGTCTTACAAAACACAGCATCTCTTGAGATGCTGTACTCCAGCCACGGGAATTTGGAGTACCACCTGTCAGAAAAACTCCTAGCTTTCCCCGATATGTGTGTGGCTGGGAAGGTACGGAGTTTGGGCTGGCTTGCGGGCTCATCTATTGATGACAGGTCTAGCGGAGGTTGCTGGGGAACGGCGTTTGTTCTAGGCTGCTGAACCCTGTATCCTATAACACATTAAGCGCTATCATAAGTTAACTTACTGCCAATATTATTTTTCCCTCCAGAAAATTTACATACAGACAGCCAGACAGTAACGTTAATGCAACCTGATATCAGAAATTCCACGGATTTCTGTGAGATCAGATTGCATTAACATTAAGTTAGACTGTTAGGCTACTTGCCTTGCTGCCGGTGTGAGGGGGTGACTACGGGAGGTGATGGGGAGAGAGCGGCTGAACTGGATGGTAACTCATTTGAGGAGGCAGGAGTTTCCTCCTCTTGCTCCTCGGAGTGTTTCTTAGTAAATTTAAAAGAAAATAAACTGCTTTGCTTGGCCATTGTCATAGATATTGTCATAAAGCATCGTAAAACTTGCCAAATCGCTCTGCTTGTCCGGCGTCTCCCTCTTAGTTACCGTTGCTAACTCATGATTGGTCAGAGGCGGCTCTGAGGCGGGAGTCCGGGACTCAGCCTGTCGGCAGGCGCCACACGTGGGGTAGAAGCCGCTGATTGGCTGAGAAGCTTTCATTCAAAGCTTTCCTTGGGATGCTTATTGGATGAACAGCTAGAATGGGTGGGCCCAGCCTAAAATGGGTGGGCCTGGGCCCACCCGGGCCCATTAGTAGCGCTGCGGCTGGAGGAGAAAGGAGAGGGCTCTGTGTAACCAGATGTGTCCCCAGCAGTCTAAGCCTATAGCAGCGTAGCTATAAAATGGTTCAGAGCTACCTGAACCAGCCCTAACTAAAAGCCCTGTCATAAAGGAAGGTCTTAAGTCTAGACTTAAATGTAGTTAGAGTGTCTGCCTCTTTGACCCATGGAGAGAGCTGGTTCCACAGTAAAGGAGCCCGGTAACTGAAGGCTCTACCTCCCAGTCTGTTTTTAGAGATACTGGGAGTCACTAACAGACCTGCGTTCTGGGAGCGGAGTGCTCTGGTAGGACAGTAAGGAATGATTAGTTCTTTCAGATAGGTTGGAGCTTTATCGTTAAGAGCCTTATAAGTCAGCAGAAGGATTTTGAAGTCTATTCTAAATCCTACAGGAAGCCAGTGGAGAGAAGCTAAAGTGGGAGAGATGTGCTCTCTCTTCCTAACTCCTGTCAAAACCCTTGCTGCGGCATTCTGGACCAGCTGGAGACTCTTTAGAGAGTTTTTCGGACATCCTGACAGGAGAGAGTTGCAGTAGTCTAGCCTAGAAGTGACAAATGCATGCACCAGTTTCTCAGCATCACTCTGGGAGAGGATATTCCTAATCTTAGCAATACTGCGCAGATGGAAGAAGGCGGTCCTAGTGTTTTATGTTTCGTGTTTTATGTGGCAGCTGAAGGAAAGGTCCTGGTCAAAAATAACTCCAAGGTTCCTTGCAGTTGTACTTGAGGTCTCATTCATTTCATTTATTTATTTAAAAAGGACAGTGTGCAGTGACATTAGTTATTGAAACAATAAAAAGATGGCTGCACCAGATTTAGCGGAGCCGCTGATTTCCATCTGTAGTCCTGTAGCGACAAACATCAAACATAACAATTACGAATTGACAGACAAACGGTTACGACAAACATGGCAATTGGTAAGCCTACATAGTACATAACAACATTGCAGTTTTAAAGGCCTACCTGAAGTGCGCTAAGAGGTGGTTAAAGGAATAAAGTATTAGAGTGCAATAAAAATTAATCAAATACATGAGTTTTACATAAAGTGCTGAGTGTTCAAGTGCATAGGATATCAACAAAGTGCTTATGATCAGTGCAATTAAGTTGCGGAGGAGAAGAGAGTCAGGGTGATGCCATCTAGAGTAGCGATCTGATTAGAGAACGAGTCCCTGAGGTGTTTAGGTCCAAACACGATGACCTCAGTTTTATCTGAATTCAGTAGCAAGAAGTTAGAGGACATCCAGGATCTAATGTCTTTCAGACAGTCTTGCAGATTGATGAGGCGGCTTCTGTCATCTGGCTCCATGGACAAGTAGAATTGCGTATCATCCGCATAACACTGAAAATAGAATAGTAGAAGGAATAGTAAGGTCATAATATCTCAGCTCACATGTTCACTGGTTGGTTAAAGAAGATGCTGAGGTTTATTACAGGACTGGACAGAGGTCACAGAAGGTCACAGGACACTGGGAATAAAGCTTTTATTAATAGTGTCTGTTCAGTCCTGTTGAGCTCAAGTGATCACCTGGAAAACATGGAAACAGAAAAATACCGCCACATGAACATCGTTCATCTGATTTGTTTTACTCTGACTTTTCATTATTTCTCTAAAGCTAAACTGATTTTTCAAACACTCTTACATATCAGTCACAATGTTAGAGGTATCAGGGAAACTATTCATGTTTGCAATGCTAATTATATAATGAAAAGTCATAATCATTCATCATTTGCTCAGTGACATATTTGCCAAATATTGATCTTCTTAGTGTCTTTACATACACAATGTATTTTCTATACTTGGTGTTTTTCTTCTTCTATACATTTGTTGTACTTTGAGTGACAGACAGCACTTTGATGAGCTCCAGCTGTTTTAATCTGCTCCTGATATAAAGTTGACTGTAAATGTAGAGACTAAGTTGAATGTTTGTGTGTAACCACTGTGTGTGTGTGTGTGTGTGTGTGTGTGTGTGTGTGTGTGTGTGTGTGTGTGTGTGTGTGTGTGTGTGTGCGTGTGTGTAGAAGCAGCTGAGAGTCGATGGTTGACGAGTGTGAGCAGGGCTGTTTCCTGAACAAAGTGAAACTGACCTGAGTTCAGTAGAGTGAGCTCAGTCCACACAGCATCAGCCCTTCAGTCCTGTAGTGTTGGCTCCACCTGGTGGTCACTACACAAACCAGCAGATACACACTGGATGAGTGTTGGCGATGAAGCTGGACTGAACATGAGCTCTGATGGTGGAGTGTGTTTCTCTGCTCAGTCACAATAAAGTCCAAGTGTTTGAGGAACAAAGACTAACAGACATTTATTGAATCAAGTTGAGCAGAAGCTTCAACAGAGTGAAGAAGCAGCTGATGATCCAGTCAAGACTCTGATCAAACTCATTTCATCAAGCTCAGCTTTTATTCAGGATTCACAGAAAACTGCATCAATCAGGACACGACTTCATGTTCAGTAACACAACAGAGTCAGTTCACTTCAATATGGCTGCTTCACTGATATAGCATCGCAATAAAGCAACAATCAATAAAACAACAACAACCACAGAGGAGACTAACATCAGGGAGGGAGGGGCTGCTGTACTCGGCATCATTTTATCAAGCCGACAAGTTTAAACACAGAAACAAGTAGATTACACTGGTTCAGTTGATAAACATCTCATCACACATTATTATTACACACAAGTATTGCTTGTGTTACATTCTAACTTTTTTCTTTTTTTAATTTTCAGCCTTCAGTATTTTTTTTTCTTATTTTGACTGTTTATGAGGACAACACTGTGGTTCAGCTTGTCTTAAAGTTAATGATCAGATAGAGAATCTGTCATATCCCACTGAGGCATCTTTCATCCATTCGACGTTTGTTCTTCCTCAGTTTCTGGATCTTCTCTGTGTCTCCTTTGTCCTTCATCTTCTCAATCAGGAAGTCCAAGTGGACATGAATGGACGCTGAATCCACCTTCAGGGCCATCTCATCCAGTCTGATCAGATGGCGGTAGGCCTCTTCAAGACACCGATCTTTGTCGCCCGTCAGATCTTTCATTTCCTCCTCTAGATTCTCCAGGAGACTCAACTTCGTCACTCTTTCAGTTTGGTTCCTTTCATACTTGTCTTTCATGTTTTGTTGGGTCATCTTAACTTTTCTTGTCTTGTTCACATAGATCATTTGTTCTTTCACATGATCTGATACAGGACATTTGTTTTTACAAACAGTGCAGCGTCCTTTTTGTATCTTGTCACAGTCTCTGGGATACCAGGCCATTGTACATGGATGGTGACAGTTCTCTTTACAGATGTTACAGGTAACAGCTCCACTCCAACCAAGGAACCACCGCATACCCCCAAAGATCTCCTCTTTGTCTCTGTAGACCTCATCAACTTCTACAATGAAGTTTGCATTCATCTTCATCTTACCTTCATGTTTCTTCAGACCTTCTTGAATCTGTCTGATCTCAGTCTGTTTCAGTTCAATATTCTCAACTCTCTCCTGCAGGACCTGGATGCATTCTCTCAGTCTGATGTGTTCGTTCAACACATCCACAGTTTTCTCCAGTTTCTGAGCCTCAGTTTTTTCCAAGACGTCCTTAAATCCACTCAGTCCCTCCATGGATACTTGCCAGGCAAACTTTAAAGTCATCTTTGTTTTCTTTGTTCTCTGTGTGGTCTGTGTGTTGTTGAACAGGAAGTAAACTGGTTCATTCTTCTCATCTCTGGCACATTTAATACCTGCAGCATTGAGAGCTTCAAACGCGTTTTCAGGTGGTAGTCCATCTGAGTGTGTGATCAGAGCCACGATGTTCTTCTCCATGTCGTTTCCAAACAGAGACATCACTGAATTGAAGATGTACATCAGTCGGTCACTCAGACGATTATCTGACGCCTTCATCACCAGACCCACTGCGCTGAGTTCTTCAACTCCTTCTTCTGAGCGGAACAAGTCAAATAATCTCTGACTGACCTTGAGGTCACGCCCTAAGCCTCTGGTGTCTCCAAATCCAGGAGTATCAATGATGGTCAGAGAGAAGGGCAGAGTTTGACCTTCAAAACCAAAGATCTCGTACACCACCACATCTGATGTGTGACTCACACTCTGACTTCTCTTCTCGTCCTCTACCACCTCAAACCAGATGTCGTCTTGAAACTTCACTCCCATGGCGTAGTTGACCAGAGTGTTGATCAGAGTAGACTTTCCTGCTCCTGTTTCACCAACCAATAAGATGGTTTTGTTCACTTTGTTTGGCTTTTTCTCACCAATAGTCTTTCTGGTCAGAGTTCCAAACTGTTTTGTCTTTGGTCTCAGCTGGTGCAGAGCAGGAGATCCTGAATGGTTCGAGGAATATTGGGAGATGATGTCCTTGTATTTCTCTGAGACGTTACTAATTCTGTGGAAAAAGAATAGTTCAGTCCACATTTCAAATATATGTTGAACTCATTAAGTTGTCTTAAATTCTGTAGCTAGGCTATCTCTTTCTGTACATTTGTCTGTTTCTCCGTAGATCAGGACGACTCCTGCCCTTTTGACACATTTACAAATTCATAATTAAGAATAAATTAGTTCTGTCCCTGATGTGAAGTCTCCTCAGTTTCTTGAGTAGTTTGTTGTGTCACCGTTACTTTCAGTCACTGTGTGTTGTTGCTGCCTGGTGTTACTCACGTTGCCATGGTGATTCCTGGTGCAGAGCTCCACGCGGTGAAGGTGAAACAGGTGTGATGGTTTCTGGGCTTTGGTCTCTGCATCAGATGAAAAACAATCAGTGGAAGCTGAACAACAGACTGGTTCATCAGTGAGGAAAGAACAGGACAGAAGAAAATGGAGCGGACCAACTCTCAGTTCCATGTGAAGCTGTTTTCAGACCTGGAGCTGCTCTGATCTGGTCTCAGTCAGTTCATCAGTAAACTGTGTTTCCTCTCAGCTCATGACTCTCAGAGAAAAGACCAGACAGTAAAACAGGTGAAGGAAGCTGAGCAGGTTCTCAGTCTGAGTGTGTTGGATAATACACACTTCATTTCAATCAATAAAGAAATGTGTTGTTTGTTCAGGTTTGTGTCACAAACAGTCTGTGTCAGATTGTCTTTTGGTTTTTACAATGAAACCGTTCAAGTTTGTTTTGGTGGATTTTCTCTTCAGAAACAGCTGAAGAAGAAAGAAACAAGTGGTTTTCTGACTTTAACTATGAGCTGTTTTTATTTTTCATGGTCAAAATGTGGATTTTCTACTTTAAACTATTGTAATTGATTGCAAAATTAGGAACGCCCTCGAGTGCACATGAGTCACTAAACATATGAATACACTGATTCTGATGTGGGGGGGAAAACTAGGCATTTCTGACATAGCCTATATCAACAGATAAATGAACAATTAACACATGGACACAGGATTAAAGCTGGAAAATACATTTTTCACTTCATGGGATATTTAAAGAATTGACCAGATATTTAAATCCATCTAATAAAGTGAAACACACAATTATTCCAATCATAAAACATGAAAACATCTCAAATTTCCACATGTCTCATGTCTTTCATTTATCAACATTAATGAATTGTTAAGTTCTACCATGAAGCTCTAATTGTTAATCAATGGAAAAAATATAGTTGAAGATTATGTGAAGTGAATCTCCTGATGTAGTTAAGTTTCCCATCATTCCTCTGTGTGTGTGTGTGATCTTACCTGTGTTGTTGGCTTCAGGAAGCTCTGTGATGCTGAGGAGGAGAAGGAGCAGGAGGAGTGGAGGGGAGTCGGTCTTCACAGCTTTTATACCTGCAGGAGGCGTCCACTCTGTGCTCACATGATTTCACACACAAACTGCAAATTCAAGAAACCTCTCAAGGATGATGCAGTCACCAAACCAGCTGAGCTGCATTACAATTACCATGATGTGTGGCACTTGATCATTTTATACAAAGGACCTAACACAACTACATTAACAGCACAGAACCAAAATGAAAAACCCATTTCTAATCCCTAACTGTACTTTTACAGACTAACTGTAGTTTTATAGGATAAATGTATTTCTATACTGTCATTTTACCAAACCAACATGGAGGCTATTTAAACAAAGTAACAAGAAGATTACACTGATTCACTTTTAACCCTTTGATGCATGAATTATGAAAACCTCAATCGGGATTTTTTCCCTATGTGTTTTTGTTGCTCTTGGGGCATGAAAAAACTATATATGATCTTTATTTCATTTCAATTTTTTAAAATCCAGATTTCTCAAAGTTGAGTGGAGAACATGCATTCAAATACACTGTATTAATAATAACACAGTAATAACATAGCAATACAGTAATAACTGTGGAAGAAAATATTCATCTGGTGTAGTGAAGAGAGCAAACCCTACACCTATGACTGTCTCTGACACCACACCCCACTAGTTTGGCCTATTGATCTGTTCCTCTCAAAACGATGGCACTCACTGGTATTATGGTGCTACTTTCACCAACAAAGCACCTCATCTCTGTCTTCATCTTGGTAATTAAGTCATATGTCTCTTGTTAATCCACTCATATGTGTGACAATAGGACTTCCCTGTCTCTTGATGATCAACGTCTCTTGTTAAGTCAATCAATACCTTTGTTCCTCAATCATCATCAGCGCCGTCGTATAGGGGGGAAAGGTGATGACAATTATAAGGGCCCACAGCCCGCTGGGGCCCACACACAGCCCCCAGTATCCTCTATGACAAAATTATTATGCATACACTGAACTAATATATATTCATACGAATTAATCCGAATTAAAACAAAGCCACAAGTCATACAATATTTTAATTTTAATCATTTCAATAACCCCCCTGACCCCTTCTTTAAAATGGTTTGGTCCACACAGCGGTTCGTTCTTCCTCCTCGGAAAAAAGTGAGCGCGAGCGAACTCCAGCAGGGTTAGGATCAGGGTTGCCAGGTCCGCGGTTTTCCCGCTGAATGTGGCTAATGGCTATGCTCTGTATCCCCCAATTGGGGGCTTTTATTTGTCTCTGTCAGTACTACAGCAAATTAATTATATAACTGTAAATACATAGTATACTTACATCATTGAGTTTGAGCTAAAGTATCCAATACTCTATATTAACTTATGACAGACATGGCAACCCTGGTTAGGATGGCCCCCAAAAAGCATAAGTCTGGACACCAGAAAAGAGTTGAGGAGGAGGCCAGGAGTAGGAGCAGCAGAGCAGGGGCCCAGGATATCAAAAACTTTTTACTAAGAATGGTGAGAGTAAAACTACCGAGGGTGGCTGAATCAATTAGCATACTTCAATGTTGGGGCTGCCCAGCAGCCAGCAGCCAGTCAGCCCAGCACAGGTGCTGGCAATGAGGACGACGAGCAGCCCAGCTGCTCCACATCATCATCTACTCTGCCTGAGTATAAGAGGAGGCTGAGAGGAGGCGCCCGTTGCTTGAACGTTGACTATTGTGGTCAGTTTAGCCGGCTGTGTCCTAGCAGCATTCTCAGCGCTCGTAAATCTTCGAAAAGACTGTGTAGTGTTTCTTTGCTAACCCTGTTCTCTTTTTTGTTTGTTCCAGGCTCCCTCCGCAAAACCAGTGTCTCCTCGCTTCCTCCACGCCTTCCAAGCCCCTCACCTTCACCCCCACCAAACCACCACGTGGACCCTCCACCCTCTCACCTCTCCCTGGATACCCCCTCTCTCTCTCCTCGGCCCAGCTCCACTCCCACGTAACGCCCTTTAATAAATTTGTTAAACTTGAAGCACGATTCTGTGTCTTTGTCTCTGGGGTACCTGGCACATTTGGCTACTGTTACTTTAGAGCCTAACAGAACGTTCAAGCCAATATGAGCCAAGCCGGGTCCCCAGGGGCAGGGAACCAGACTCCTGCAGAATTAGGAGGTTTGATTGCCAAGCAGGCCTATGACCTTGCCGAGCTGCAGCAGGAGTTGAAGACGGCCTTTCCCACTGTGCAAAGTCGAATTACAGTGCTGGAAAATGCCTCCCGTTCCACAGTAGGATCTGTGGCGTCCCTTTCCACCCAAGTGAGCGCCATCTCCGGAGCTTTGGCCGACATTCAGAAATCCCTGGATACCCTTACAGCCCAAACCCCTGTCAGCGGACTTCCAGATCCCGTCGCCAACACCAGCCCCTGCCCTCCCAGTGCAGCAGCGGGTTCTGCGGCCTCCCCAGTCCAAGCGCGCCCCCAATCTGAGCCCAACTTAGTCAGCCCTAGGCCTTTCGACAGAGATTTCAACCACTGTCGGGGTTTCCTCGCTCAATGTGAGTTACTTTTCACTCATCTGCCGTCCAGATATTCTTCCGATGGGTCTAGGATTGCCTTGGTCATGTCTCTTCTTGTTGATGAGGCCCTGTAGACGGGAAGGACGCCGCCAGTCATTTGCTGGTAATCCGTCAGGGGTCTCGCTCTGTGGCTCAGTATACCCTGGAGTTCCGGATCCTGGCAGCGGAGAGCCGATGGGACACCAATGCTCTTCTCAGTGTTTATCGCAAGGGGCTGAGTGATGCCATTAAGGATCTCATTGTCCGTGACTGCCCTGAGACCCTCAACGACTTAATCTCCCTGGCCCTCCAGATGGACTCCCGGCTTCAGGAACGACGCACAGACAGAGTCCATCGAGGCTCTCCTCGCCAACCCTCTCACCGCCCAGCTACGGAAGTTCCCACTCTGTTTTCCGCCAGCCGAGCTCAGCCCCCTCCTTCACCTCTGCGTTCCCCGGCTCCTTCTACACCTGGCCCAGGGGAACCCATGGAGATCGGCCGATCATGACTCACACCAGAGGAGAGGGAACAGAGACTGAACAACAGGCTGTGTCTCTACTGTGGTGAGTCAAGTCATTTCATTCGCTCTTGCCCCACTCGCCCAAAACAGCTTGAGGACATGTGACATTTTGATCTGTCATCGTTATCATCACCCTCGCTGGGTCTCGAACTCACAACCTCTGACACCAAGAACCAGCTCCTAACTCGCTGAGTTAATTGGCTGGTAGTGAGACCTGCTGTGTAGCTTCATTTATTCACTCAGGTGAGTCAGTGCCTGGGCAGCTGTTGTGATGAAATGGTCAAAAGTCAGAAATTCAGTCATCTAAACAAAAATCTGATAATACATAAATTGCATCTTGACAGCATGGAAATGTTGGTGATTTGTTTTTAATGATAAGTGTTTTGCTTCATAAGAGAAAATATGATGTTTATAAATTCTACTCTCACATTGACTGCAGTTGTTTCCATGAGAGCAGAATTCAAAATGTTCTCAAAAATTCGGTTTTTGAGATAAAATTCAGATATTTGCCAAACTTCATCAACCATGACTCCAGAATATTGTCATTTTTTTTTCAGGAAGATTGAAAATGTATTTATCAAGAATTTGATGGTATATGTTTACAGTAGTGTTTACAGTCAAACGTTTTCATGCACTGTAGGCTCAATTTTTGCTTAATCAAAAATCCGAGAAACAAGTTTTGTGGAGGACGGTCTGGAGATGCTCTGTAGCAAGTTTGGTGTCAATTGAGCAAAACTTGTGGGAGGAGATACATTTTAAAAGTTTTACAGTTATTGAAAAAAACAGAGTGATGGACTTCATAATTTGTAATAAGTTTAAGTGGACAAAAGTTTCAGCAGTATTGAGGCTACATTGTGGTGAAGTTTCAACACTGTAACATCTACCGTTGGTTTGGTAGGAATTTTTAAAGTTTTTAAATTTAAACGCTTATTGTGCCCCCCCTAGGAGGGGGGGGCACATGTCCTTGGAGTTGAGTGAATCTGGCATGGGACTGAACCTTTGTGCAAAGTTTGGTGAGTTTTCGCCCATGGGAAGTATGACTTCCTTGGAAAAAGAAAGAAAGAAAGAAAGAAAGAAAGAAAGAAAGAAAGAAAGAAAGAAAGAAAGAAAGAAAGAAAGAAAGAAAGAAAGAAAGAAAGAAGAATTCCTCGGAATACAATAGTGTCCCGGCAGCTTAGCTGCCCGGACCCTAAAGAAAGAAAGAAAGAAGAAGAAGAAGAAGAAGAAGAAGAAGAAGAAGAAGAAGAAGAAGAAGAAGAAGAAGAAGAAGAAGAAGAAGAAGAAGAAGAAGAAGAAGAAGAAGAAGAAGAAGAAGAAGAAGAAGAAGAAGAAGAAGAAGAAGAAGAAGAAGAAGTCCTAGGAATACAATAGTGTCCCGGCAGCTTAGCTGCCCGGACCCGAAAGAAAGAAAGAAGAAGAAGAATTCCTAGGAATACAATAGTGTCCCGGCAGCTTAGCTGCCCGGACCCTAAAGAAAGAAAGAAAGAAGAAGAAGAAGAAGAAGAAGAAGAAGAAGAATTCCTAGGAATACAATAGTGTCCTGGCAGCTGCGCTGCCCGGACCCTAATGATGGCATTGCTTTTGTATTGGATTGCATTAGATTGTTGCTAAAAAAAAAATGCTTGTTGTATATAGAAATATCTGTGAAGGTTCTTGTTCGTCCAGGTCATAGTTATCTCTCAGAGTTGAATCCGGTCATCTCCACTTCAGTCGGTCAGTCAGTTCATGCTCTTCTGACTAGATTAAGCTAGTCTGACTATGGGGGGGTCGTGGCGCACACAATGAATGCAGTGTTTCCCTTACATTAATTTATTAGTGGCGGCCCGCCACAAATAAATTGCGTCCGCCGCAAATAGATTTTTCGGCTTTTGGCTCGACCAACGCAATATCGTTTCGTTCCTTTTTCTCCGCATAGCACTCTTTGTCCGTTATTGGCATTCACACACACAGAGAGAAGCATGCATGACAGCAGTACATGGTCAACTCTGAGAGATATATTAGAAGTATCATGCTATTTTCATTAAGGGAAACCTGAAAGGCAAAAGTTAATCTTTGGAATTCTACAAAATCTGTGATTTCATAGATTGGTTGTGTCCTTTCTTTCTCCCCTATGTAAAGGATACTGATGGTGCTGCTGTCCAGAGGGAGCTTGAGCAAGTTACCCATGGCATCTACAGCATCAGAGTTGAGGGAGGTGATGCCACCACCACACCTCCAGCTGATGTTGGCATAGTGATCGAGGATGTTGAAGTTCTACATGACCTGGGAGACGTCGCCTCTGCATATGAACTCTTAATGGGTGTAGCACTGAACCTCAGTTATCCTAAGGAACTGTACTTCAGAGGCTCTTCCTTCAACTGGATGCTGGCAGACTCTCAACCAAGGTACAGATGCTCAAGAACAAACTGTATGAATGAACCAAACATTGATCTGGATGCCGAATGTGAATAAAATGGTTATCTGTTAGAAAATAGCAGAGTTGTTTATGCTGCATTAAGGTGGTTTATAATTGTTAATGTTGGGTAACAATGTGCAGCTCACAACTTGTCCACCAGAGCGTTGTGGAGTTGTTGGATTGTGTATTTGATGAGTTTGATGAGGGAAACCAAGAAATTCCTTCAGCCTCCGTAGCGTAGCTCTGAGCAGCTCACGGCTCTGCTCCACCGTTCTAAAAATAGCTTGCACCGACAATTAAAGGTAATGAACCTACTGCTATGACGATAGCGATTATGGCAATGGGCCAATTTGCCAAAATGTTGAACTATTCCTTTAATTTAAGTACATTTCAGGGTATTCCCTCCACAATATTAAAATAAAAGTTGACAGCAGCAGGTGTCATGGTTAAATTATCATGCTGTTACAAAAAAAATGGAGAACTGCAAGCCTGTTGTATTGTGGGACTGCAGTTGGATGGTAGTTTAAAACTGTTAGTGTTGAACCATGCTGCACCATAATGTCTTGTGGGGTATTATTTTGTACCAAGTGGCAACAAAATGTTGAATGTATATTGGTGAATAAAGGAAATAACAAATATGTTGGGTTTACTAAATTAATTTGTGTGGAACCTGTTGACAAACTAGAATTAGGTCAGACTAATAAGTATAAGTTAAATTGGATGAAAACCTATTTTAATAAATTGAACTTAAATGTATTATGTTGAAAGGACAAATGTAAAATATGTAGCCTGTAAATATATTATTTATGTCCATATAACATAACTAAATTAGATTGGGTGAGCTTAAATTGAATTCTGAAAGATATTGGTAACCAGTGCAGCGAGGCGAGTATGGGAGTGAGAGGGGATGGGGAAAAAATTTAGATTAGGATTGATGTATTTATATTAGGGCTGGGACTCGATTAAAAATATTAATTGAATTAATTAGAGGCTTTGTAATTAATTAATCACAATTAATCGCATTTTAATCGCATATAAATATTTGACCTGAGAACAGTGAGAAGCATTTTTTTTTCACATGGATTTTAGTATACCATTGAATGACTGAATATATAAGCTTAATTCAGACAAATGTCCAGACCCTTGGGGAGTTTCGTTCCATTTGCTTTAACACAGATGGAAATGATCAACAAAAAGAAAACAGGGTGGCCACAAATGGCCAGGTTCAAGCCCAGAGGGTTAAGCAACAAAACATGTTTTTTTTCAAGGTGGTACTTACCCAAGACCAACAGACTAGGGATGCAAATTATCGATTAATTCATTAATCGATATTTGATACGTACAGATTAAAGGGTCTTTCCTGCCAATACACTATGATGATTACTGTAGTAGGCTACTTAAATCACAGTAGCATTTACTGATTTGTTGAACTCAGCAGCCAGATGTAAACATTAATAAAACTCAGTAACCAATCACACAGCTCCATGTTGTCTCTGTGTGATGTTCAGGGACAGTTCAGGCTGTTTCCCACAGGATTTCAGGGGGGGGCAATATAGCGCTGCAGCTGAGCAATTAGCGCGATTTTAGCATGCACCCCTGTCTGTGATCTATGTGCATGCAGAGATCAGTGATGGTGCTTTAAATAACCATGCTAGCGTTTCACCAGCTCTCATCTCTGCCAGTCAGCCTCTCAAACTGCCGCCTCTCTCGCGTGCGGGCGCACCGCACATAGACAAATTTTTTTTTTTTCTGTGAGAGACTGTGGCGGGCCCAAACGATGGGAAACACTGGGTCAGAACAGTCTGAAGACAGACAGCTCTGAAATGCACCATGAAACACTGACAGGTCTGTAGCTACGTCTTGACCACATGTCAGCTGTTCAGCTGCAGCAGAGGAAACTCCGCTGCTCTCAGCTTCCCCGTGACTAGTGCTTTTTTTTTTTTTTATTAAATTAACTAAAATAGGGCAGGATACTGTAAACCAGCGCGGGTCCGGTGTGTTTATCAAAGCTTGGTCACCATGAGGCACCGGGTCGGTTTGAGCTGCGGTCAGGCTGCATTAAAACTCCTCAGGCAGTGATCAGTGTCAGAGGCTTTAACTCGTTACTCACTGGTTTCTGTGTTAGCGATGATACAGGCTGAGGCCAGTATACAACAGGTAACAGTGGTGTTGTCTCTTTTCACCTCCTCTCTCCCTTGCAGTGATCAGTGCATGGATGTATTATAGGATCAGTGTTTATATTAACGGGATCAGTGTTGGCGGCTTGTTAAATGATTGTGCTCCAGTGTAATCAGTACGCCTGAAACTCATCCAGTCAGAAACGTTCCGTGGTGCAAAATAAGTGCGATTAAAATGCGTTATTTTTTTTTAACGCGTCATTTTTTGTGTGTAATTAATTAATCGTAATTAACGCGTTAAAGTCCCGGCCCTAATTTATATGTATTTATTACTGTTGTTTTAGCCCTGACTGCACTTTATATTTTATATTTTTATATTCTATATCTATCTGTGCCTTTTTAATGTATGATCGGTGCTGTGCTGCTTGCTGGAACCTCAATTTCCCTGAGGGTAACCTCCCAAGGGATTAATAAAGTATTATCTATCTATCTATCTATCTATCTATCTATCTATCTATCTATCTATCTATCTATCTATCTATCTATCTATCTATCTATCTATCTATCTATCTATCTATCTATCTATCTAAAATGGCAAATAAATGGAATCTTGAATCTTGAATCTAATGTATTTTTGATTTGCAGTTTGGCTGTGTCTGTGCTGTATGGTTCGTTGTTTGTTTTTGTGAAATCAATAAAATATCTGATACCGAGGCTGTTGTGGTGGGCTAAGAGAGATGATAGCTGTGTCCCAATTCAGGGGCTGCATCCTTCGGAGGGTGCATTTGAAGGCCAATTACGTCACAGCGCTGCGCGAAGGCTGTCTTGTCCCAATTCGTCTAAATTCGAAGGGTCCTCCAAATGCAGCCTCCAAATGCGTCCTCCTTTCCCCTGCATTCGGAGGATGCATCGCTACTATCCTTCGCGGCCTCCCGTATCCCAAGATGCTTTGCTGCACCGTTGTTGTTATTAGCAACCTAGCCGCTAGCTATCGAATGGAGCAGCTCTGTGCTGTAGCCACGGTAACCCGGCTCTGCGGCCGGCTCAGAGGCGTGGTCGCCCGCTGAGCTGAGCTCTGCTCTGGCTGCACAGGTGAGGAGCTGAGGCAAAGCATCTGAGTGTGACAACTTTTAATAAGAAAGCTATGAAAACACATTACTTGTGCTCTTTATTCTCTATTCACTTAATAGCCTTAACAGCCTGAAGCTTAGCCCCCTGGCTGCTGTTCAATGGTTTGTTTATTAGTATATGAATGATAACTGCCCTTGTATTGATTCTACTTCTTTAAAAAAAAAAAAAAAAAAGGAGGAGGAGCGGAGGAGCAGTAGAGCCGTTGCAAGCGGCACTTTCAAATGTTTAACGTCCGGCCGTTGTTTACGTTACGCCGTTGTTTATGTTCGGATCAGGTAATGCTCTGAAGGCTAGACCGTCCCATTTACCGACCGTTGATGCAGCCGACGGAGGAGCCTCCGAAGCCGTTGCCTCCGGAGACCGCGTAGGCTGGGTCCTCCGAAGGCTGCAGCCCCTGAATTCGGACACAGCTGATGATTTGTGTTTTGTTTTTCATTACGGCTGCGTAAATAAATCAATAAGTAAATAAATAAATAAAGCGGATCATCACAACGGCACAGTGCGTATCTCAACACGGCAGCGACATACAGTCATCCACCCTCAGTCCTGCTTTTGGGACATCCACAGCTGCTTTTCAGTGCCAGTTCGTCCCTGCTGTGTTAATTCAGGTGGAGTTTTGCTGCCAACAGCCTTTGATCTGACATCAGATGTGACGGGACAACCTATATAGATATACATTCACGTGTTGATTCCATTAGTTGCATTAAATAGTGGTTATTGTGGTTATTTATTGCATTGAAATGTGCCTGGAACTGTGGAAATCTGCCTGTGAGGTCTTGGTGACGTGTGTGCACTGCGCACCTTACTTTACTTTATTTGTTTATTTGACTGGGACAGTGCACATCAATGTACATATAAAAACATGTAAATGTGCCGGATTGTAGCATCGATGCTAATTTCCATCCGGAGTCCCAGAACATAAAAACAATACGGTAACCTGGCAGCCACACTTCCACTGCACCGGCTGCGCTTCGCCTCGCGCCGAGAGTAGACCTGGTTTGAGGTGGCGAGCTTTCAGCGCACCCTGAAAGCACCGGCGGGGCATTTTCGCACGAAACTTCCACTACGCCAAGCTGAATCTGTGACACCTCCCCCTGCTGCGCTGCCACACCCATCTCGGCGCAGCTCAATCTACCAATCTGCCGAACTGACCTTGAGCCAGGCTGCGCTGGTCGGAACTTGCACTGCACCGGCTGCGCAACCCTGCGCTGTGCCACAAAACTAGGGCCCTTTTAGTCTTTTCTAAATTTGCAATGACTGTGAAAATCGCATTGTGTGTCCCCAGCTTAAGAGAAAGCAGACGTCTTTCATGATGACTGACCGAGCAGGGAAACATAAAAGACAGGAGACAGACTGAGTCCTTGTTGTCTGACTGTACCTGAGAGTCTTCAGTCTCCAGTCTGGATCATCCAGTCCAGCAGATAGCAGCTTCACTCCTGAGTCTCCTGGATGATTGTAGCTCAGGTCCAGCTCTCTCGGATGGGAGGGGTTGGAGCTCAGAGCTGAGGCCAGAGAAGCACAGCCTTCCTCTGTGACCAGACATCCTGACAGACTAGAGATAGAAAACATGATGAACTCAGAGTTTTAGAAAATCACTTAAACAGGAAAGTCCTGCAAATGTTGAGCATCTTCACCAACAAGTTACATAAGGATGTTCAAGATCAGCTGTCCAACAAACATCTGTATCCTCACCTGAGAGTCTCCAGTCTACAGTGTAGACTCTCCAGTCCACCAGACAGCAGCTTCACTCCTGAGTTCTGCAGGTTGTTGTTACTCAGGTCCAGGTGTCTCAGACTAGAGGACTGGGAGCTGAGGACTGAGGACAGAGCTTCACAGCTTCGCTTTGAGAGGTTACAGCTGTTCAGTCTGAAGAGGAATCAGGAAAACATAAGTAAACAACTAATATTTTTGTTGTGACTAAAGAAGAAGATACAGTAAATGTAGATGGATGTATGTGAACATACAGAGCTTTATTTGAAGCTTTGACCACTGGCAGCAGCCTCAGAAGAGTCTTCTCTGAAGCAGAGTATTTCTTCACGTCAAACTCGTCCAGATCTTCTTCTGATGACAGTAAGATGAAGACCAGAGCCGACCATTGACCAGGAGACAGTTCATCTGTGGAGAGACGTCCTGATCTCAGGGACTGTTGGATCTCCTCCACTAGAGAACGATCATTCAGTTCTTTCAGACAGTGGAACAGGTTGATGCTTTTCTCTGCAGACAGATTCTTACTGATCTTCTTCTTGATGTACTGGACTGTTTTCTGATTGGTCTGTGATTCACTTCCTGTCTGAGTCATCAGACCTCGTAGGAGATTCTGATGGGTCTCCAGTGAAAGACCCAGGAGGAAGCGGAGGAACAAGTCCAGGTGTCCATTTGGACTCTGTAAGGCCTCCTCCACAGCGCTCTGGTAGAAATGTGATGATTTGTGACTGGACTGTTTAAAGAGTTTAAAAGTTAATTTCTTTCGTGACATCAGATTGAGTCCAGAGTTGATGAAGGTCAGATGGACATGAAGAGCAGCCAGAAACTCCTGAACACTCAGATGGACGAAGCAGAACACCTTGTCCTGGTACAGGCCGCTCTCCTCTTTAAAGATCTGTGTGAACACTCCTGAGTACACTGAGGCTGCTCTGATATCGATGCCACACTCTGTCAGGTCTGATTCATAGAAGATCAGGTTTCCTTTCTGCAGCTGCTCAAAAGCCAGTTTTCCCAGAGACTCAATCATCTTCCTGCTCTCTGGACTCCAGTGTGGATCTGTCTCAGCTCCTTCATCATACTTGGCCTTCTTCAGTTTTAGATGAACCACCAGGAAGTGGATGTACATCTCAGTCAGGGTCTTGGGCAGCTCTCCTCCCTCTCTGGTCTTCAACAGCTCAGAGAACTGTAGCAGTGATCCAGCAGAAGACTGGGATGTGGCACATGATGTGGAGGCTTCGTGAGGTCTTGATGTGGGAGATGATCTCTCTGGCCTGCTCCTCATCTCTGAACCTCTTCCTGAAGTACTCCTCCTTCTGTGGGTCAGTGAACCCTCTGACCTCTGTCACCATGCCAACACACTGAGGAGGGATCTGATTGGCTGCTGCAGGTCGTGTGGTTATCCAGAGGTGAGCAGAGGGAAGCAGGTTCCCCCTGATGAGGTTGGTCAGCAGCACGTTGACTGAGGTGGACTCTGTCACATCAGTCAGGATCTCAGTGTTGTGGAAGTCCAGAGGAGGTCGACACTCGTCCAGACCGTCAAAGATGAAGACGACCTGGAACTGATCAAACCTGCAGATTCCTGCTTCTTTGGTTTCAGAGAAGAAGTGATGAACAAGTCCCACCAAGCTGAACTTTTTCTCTTTCAGCACATTCAGCTGTCTGAAGGTGAAGGGAAATGTGAAGTGTCCTGGTTGGCTTTGTCTTCAGCCCAGTCCAGAGTGAACTTCTGTGTTAAGACTGTTTTCCCAATGCTAGCCACTCCCTTTGTCATCACTCTTCTGATTGGTCGGTCTCTTCCAGGTAGGGCTTTAAAGATGTCTTCTTGTCTGATGGTTGTTTCTGATCTGTCTGGTTTCCTGGATGCTGTTTCAATCTGTCTGACCTCATGTTCATCATTGACCTCTCCAGTCCCTCCCTCTGTGATGTAGAGCTCTGTGTAGATCTGGTTCAGAAGGGTTTGGTGTCCGGCTTTAGCTCGCATGAAAAATAGAACTGAACCGATCTGAAGCGCTGCAGGTGCGTGCACTGCGCTCCACAGCGTGAGATGTGCGACCAGGCAGACTGGTTAACATGTGCGCCTATCTGAAACTGCCTCCGCTCCAGGGCGCTGCGCTTCGGTTCCGCGTCCAGTGCGACCAGGCTGTAAGACTGCCACTACCCACATGTGACATTTAAGATTCCCTACAGAAACTCCCCACTCTGCTGACAAGACCAAAGAAGCTCTTTGGATGATGAAACTGTCCTGTATTTATTGATCGTGCGCCCATTTTTGCAGTTTACAGGGGTAAGGGGAAGAGATGAACCCCTCCCAAAAGGCAAACAGATGGTCAGATGGATTCAAACCAGTCTGAATCTCTGGTCGCCTCTCATAATGGTATCACACAGCTGAGGCAGAGCCACCAGCTGATTCCCCTGAACTCAGTAATTTCCCTCTTTGAGCCTGTGTGAACCCGTTGTGAACACTACAGAACTTCATTGCGTTGTAAAAGAAATAGAACAAAGAGTAGACACGGTCGCGCACATCCAGTTCAATAGGTGCTGGCCTCAAAAAATGTGGACAGGAAAAGCAAAAAGAGGAGACCGCACACATCAGCTCCCTTCTGTGCAGATTTATTAGCACATCAATAGTAACGTTTCGAGCTCATAGCTCTTCATCAGACTAACTCATACACATAGGACGCCCCGTTTTTAAACCTGCCCCCGAGGGTCACATGGTGAGTCACATGGTAAAGGGAATGTATACATCAAAACCCATCTTGTACAAAACCAAAGCATACAAAAAGTCAAAGACACTTCATCATAATTAAATAGACCAACACCCATCAGGCCGACTGGCCGTCATACAGATCTAATGAATTAGAGGCGCCTCTAGTAATAGGATGGCTAATCTTCAAAGTCTAGGACAAGGTTATCACATTATTAATATTCTAAACATTTTGATCTTGTTTAAAGATTTAACATATTTTAAAGTTCAATTATCCATAACCCTGAGCTAGATAAGGGACAATCCAACCACAAAAAATGAAAAAGTTAATATATAGACGATCAAATATGCATATAATCCAAACAGTAGAATTCCCTCATGATAAGTGTAACATGAGAAGTGACTACTACAATGATCATACGCAGAACAACTCAGGAACCACCTATCACACAAAAGATGGAATATAAACATTAGAAGATAGCAAATAACAAAAAACAAAAAAACAAGATAGCAAATATCAAATATCAAGACCCGTCATAGTCGACCCTAATGCTGAATACAACAGGGGAAAATCATCTACAATATTACACATTACTAGACTATTATACAGACTATTTCACAATGTTCAATTTCTTCATCAAGCCCCCAACAAAAAAGCTCAAAAAGAGCTCACAAAAAGATCACATAAAAGGTCTGATGTTAAAGTCCTCGTTTAGACCCTTGGGAGTTAAGGTGTCTAACGTGTATATCCAGTATAGTTCTCTCTTAAGGAGTAAAGTGTCAACATTGCCACCTCTGCGAGGGAGTTTGACTGATTCAATCCCAATATACTTCAATGAGGCAACGCTGTGACGTGCTTCTGTGAAGTGAACCGCAACTGGACTGGACGGGTCATGGTTCCGGATAGCACATCTGTGCTCTGTGATCCTCGTTTTTAAAGGTCTAGTAGTTTTCCCAATGTAGGCGAGACCACAGGGACATTGAAGCATGTAGATGACATTTTTAGTTTTACAGGAGATGATGCTCTTAATGGGGAATCTCTTTCCAGAGTGGGGGTGGTTAAAGGAGTGTGTTTTGTATGTGGAATTGCATTGTTGGCAGTTGCCACACCTGTAGTTACCAGGTTGGATTTGGGTGAGGAAATGTGAAGCGACGGGTGGTGGTCGGTCTGCTCTCACCAATATGTTATGAAGGTTCGGAGGTCTTTTATGGATCATTCGAGGAGGGTCCTTGAAGCATCCCTTCAATGCTGGATCCGAGTCCAGGATGAACCAGTGCTGTTTGATGATTTTCTCGATTTCCCGACCCACAGGTGAATATTGAATGCAACATGATGTCTTAATCTCAGATTTTTTGTTTTTTATTTTGTTGAGGCATTCATTCTGGGAGGTCATACGAAACCTGGTCTCCGCTCCAGAGATCCACTCCTCCTTGTATCCCCTCTGTTTGAAGCGGTCCTGTAGAATGGCCGACTGTTCCTGGAAATCCATATCATCGCTGCAAATCCGTCTAATACGGTTAAATTGGGAAATTGGGAGACTCTTCTTGAGAGGGGTAGGATGGTATGAGTCCCCATGAAGTAGTGAATTTTTATCTGTGCTTTTTCGATATAGGCTGGTTTTTAAAGTGTCCCCCTCCTTCGAAACCAGAATATCAAGAAAGTTCATTTTTTGAGCATCAAACTCCAAAGAAAAGTTCAAGTGTTCATTTTTGTCATTCATAAATTTGTGAAATTGTCTTAATTGTATCTCTGTGCCAGTCCAAACGAAAAAAATGTCATCAAGATACCTTCTCCAATGAGATATGTGGTCCATGAAGGGGTTAATGTCTTTATTGGAGATCACCTCCTGTTCAAAGAGTCCAACATAGAGGGATGCAAAGCTCGGTGACATTTTGGATCCCATCGCTACCCCAGACACCTGGAGAAAAAAGTCAGCACCAAACAAAAAATAATTAGAGGTCAATACACATTCAATTAAATCCAGAACACATTGTGTTTTTGGGGTGTGTATAGTCCTTTTGTTCAGGAAATATTCTGCAGCTTCAAGGCCCCCTTTAAATGGTTGTAAAAGAAATAGAAAACAGGGAGATGTAATGTTACACTATAAAGTTCTGTAGCTAGTTGTCTGTAATTATATTTAGCTGCTGTTTACAGTCCTTTTAAAATGGATGAACCATATTGGCCACATTTTCTTTGTCCATTTAAACCTGAAACTCTTTTTTGAACAGCACAAATGGCCAAGGCTTTTAGTGTGCATTCTCTCAAACAGTCATGAAGTTCTGGGCCAGGTTTATTTCTAACATATTGTCACAACACAGTGATGGTGTTCTTGTTTTTGTCTTGTGACTTCCTGTTTTATTTTGAAATCTAACTGCCCTCTCGTTTCAGGTCACTTGCCCTTCCCTTGTGTGTCACCAGTCTGCCTGCCTTGATTTCTAATTGTCTCCACCTGTTCCCCATTACCTGTGTGTCTATATAGGTTCTGTGTCTCCCTTTGTTTTGTGCCAGAGTGTTTCGTCCTTCGTTCACCCCAGCCCATAGTCCATAGTTTATTGAGCTTCCTTGTCCAATTGCCTGTTTGCCTTTTTGCCTCATCGTGAGTGTTTTTTGTTTCCCTCCTTTGGAGTGGTTTTTTGTTGTTAAAATAAAACTGGCTTCTGCCTTTTGCCACTTTGCACCTGAAAACCTCCTTCCAGCCCAGACCTGACACATATACTGTGAGTAAATAGAAACATTTCTAAAATGACAGTGTGTATGATCAGGGCCGGCTCTAGCCATTTTGGTGCCCTAGGCGAGATTACTCTCAGGCGCCCCCCCCAACAATGATAACGATAACATAGCAGTGTATCTCTATGTCCCCTCTGACCCTGAGATACACAATTTGCACAACAATCAGTAAAATTGCATTGAGTAAATCCTGGGTGAAGACATGAAAAAATTTGTCTCTTCACAATCATGAGAACAAACTGTTGTGGTGCTTGAAATGGCTATACGAAAGTCTGGGCTTCACAAAAGCAGTGGAATATACTATATGATATAAGGCGATAAGTGTAGAAAAAAAATTGTGAAATTGCTTTTTGAGCATAAATGTTAGGCCTAACTGTCATTCTCACCAAATGTCTCAAATGTGGGATAACAGAAGCTAAGGTAAAGGTAAAGGTAAAGGTACTTTATTAGTCACATATACAGCTAGTACAGTGAAATTCTTTCTCTGCATTTAACCCATCCCTGAGGAGCAGTGGGCAGCCGCGGTGCAGTGCCCGGGGACCAACTCCAGATTATGAGCCAGTGCCTTTGGTCAGGGGCACTGACTGGAGGATTAACCTAGCCGACATGTTTTTAGTGGTGGGGGAAACCGGAGCACCCGGAGGAAATATTGACTTCACATTACATTTCAAACTTCATGAGATGTGTGTAGCCCGAAATGAGAAATTGTCTCCAAATATCAACTAAATAGACAAAAAAAAACACAAAATGTACAAAATTTAGCCTATATAATGTACCCTATATATGTGTTGTCATTGTGGTACTGTTTGAAAGGTAAAAAAAGAAAAAAAAGAAAAAAAAACTAGTTTGATAGCTCAGCAGGTCTGAATACAGAGCTGGAGCTGATCTGGAGCTGTGGCCCATTGGCCCTGCTGTCTGAGCAGGCTGAAATCTCAACTCTCTCTTCTTTTTTCATAATCTTCCTCATCAAATTAGTCAGAACGTTCAACCTCTGAAGCACCGTCATCATCCTCACTGCTTCTCTCTCTCTCTCTCTCTCTCTCTCTCTCTCTCTCTCTCTCTCTCTCTCTCTCTCTCTCTCTCTCTCTCCCTCTGAACGACTCTGCTGTTTCGAAGCGCTTCACAGTTGTTTTGATTGACAGGTCGTCAAGGGCGTGCGGCCGTGCGTATTTGAAAGAGGAGAGTCTCCCAATCACAGTAGTTGAACCGCATTTCTACTGTGTAAATGACCGAAATATGAAAAAAAAAAAAACATATCGAGACGGTCGCGCAAACGCGCCGGCATTTGTGCCACACATCTAATTAAAAATGTGGCGTTTCTAACAAGAAAACGGCTTGAGAGCATTTCTGCTGCAGACAGGTATCTGCTGTGTGTGTGACTATACACAATTTGGGAACATGTTTGTCATTGTTTATTTATTTGTTTTGGGGTTGTTTTTTTTTACACAGAAAACACTAAGTGAGGGGGCGCCAGCGGACATAAATCATTATTATTATCTTTTTTTTTTTTTTTTTCCCCTTGACTGGCGGCGCCCCTCCAGCAGTTGGCGCTCTAGGCGACCGCCTATATCGCCTATGCCTAGAGCCGGCCCTGTGTATGATGATCTTAAAGCTGAAACTGGTTCACTTGTTCCAGTGAACATTCGATCAGCAGAACTTTAACCACAGACAGAGTTACTGACCTTTACTCTGCACTGTTAAATTCTACCTGGGGGAAAAAAAAAAAGAAAATTCTACCTGATGGTCATCTCAGGGCTTTAATCACAACAGGAATTGAGATTTTTCTATTAACAACTCTCTTATCAATGATGTTCCTAACAACAATAATATTTTGAGCACAAGATCATTTGTTATTGTACTTAACATTTATATATATATTTACCATTCAGGAGAATTAACTGTATATTTCTATAATGACATAAAGCCTCTCTACTCAGTTCTTCTGATCTTGTTGTGAGACTGAAACAATGGCTTGTTGATTTAAATGAGTTATTCACTGTTATTAGTACTAATAATAATAGTAAAACAATAAAGCACTACACTGTCACATTAAAAACTGACACAGACGGTGTGGTGGTGAACCGAAGTCAGACTCAGGAAATGATGATTGAGAAGAACGATTATGTTTTTATTATCGGCCGTCACACATTTAATTTCAACCCGTATGCGTTAGATCCATGTTGCCACGGTGATTTAATTCAACAGCGCCCTTATTTTGCATCGGACTGGTGTTTCAGAAACATCTTCTTAGAATCTAACTTAAATTCAAAATCAAAATTCCTTCTCTATATTTTATCACCACTGTCTCTCTGTCATATTGTCCACTCCCAGAGCGCAGGAGGAGAGGACGGCGCGGCTGCATGGGATAAATACATGGTGTAAATAACTATAGCCTACACTCACAGAAATGAATCATGGTAGAGTTTATATTTAAGCATATAGTACATCTATTAGATTTTATTTGAATTAAATATTTTTTAAATTTATGTAGGCTATTGAAATTAATTATAATCTGTATAATTCTGTAAATTCTAAAATATATTAAATGTAATTACTTAATACATATTAACATGGTTTAAATAATCAAAGCTGTGAAACAAACAAGATTCTTTTATTTAAAATGTATGTGATTGGTTTGCATACAATTTAGGCTACCGGTTTAAGTGAAAACAGGAAGTGACATGACAGGAAATGACATCCTCATTTTCCACTGGACGCCATCTTCCTAGCTCAGGCTTAATGGTGAGTAATCCGAGTCATCCTTTGTCTTCTTACATCAATCTGTGTATTATTCGTGCAGTTTTTATCGTATTACATTAATATTAGGGCCCGACCGATTTATCGGCGAGCCGATTAAATCGGCCGATTATAGCCCGTTTGAGAATAATCGGTAATCGGCCAGAACTCACCGATTGTCGCCGATATTTTCAGAAATAAAATGCAGGGAATAAGACTTGGTTTTACTTTGAAAATGTTCCCCCATTTGAAAAGATCCCCCGACATTAGGTTATTTATCCTGTAGAGGGCGCATCCAACTGCATCCACTATCCACCTCACAGCACAGCAGAGTGACTGATCTGCAGCAGGACACGCTCCGCCATAGCCTTGTCACTCACACACATCACACAGCTTATTAACAACTTGATTAACTGTTAACTGTCTCAAAACCAGTGTTGCTGCTGGCTTTCTTTTAACTTTTTTTTTCTTTTCTTTTTTTTACACCGCGGTCGGGTTGTGAATTAATTAATTAATGCTCGTGACTCCGGCCGTGTTGGGTCCGAGATTCAACAAGCCGGTCGGGTTTTACAGTTATTACCGGCAGTACAGTAGCTACGCCCGTTTATCAATAAACACAGTGGATGAGGAGGGTGAGTGACTGAGCTCAGGCTGTGTGGGGGGCGGGGCGGCGGCGGTGCGGGTCTCTGACTGCAGCGGGACAATCATGTCTCTGCTCCGTGACACACTGAGCGCTGTGGGACCGGGGCTCGCGGCAGCACCCGCTAAACATTGAAAACAGCGGTGATACGTGCTTCCACTTCGAGTTCAACAAACCAGAAACGTCTGGAACTGTGAAGTTGGGTATCACTTTTAGATACGGACGGAGGCGAGCTTGCTTAGCATCAACCGTGTGCTTGTTTATTAAACACTGAAGAAGACCAGGTTGACAACATAACAAACATTCTAGCAGCGCCCTCTGCTGGCTAGTCTGGGCGTGCACTCTAGTCATCACAAAGCTGGTTCACGCCACATCTCCCCCTTTTAAATTCACAGGAGTAACCTTAGCTATTTTGTGAATCTTGAACTTTAACTTTACTGTCAAAACATGTCAAATGTAACTATGCATTTATAATCCATTAAATTAACAACTTCCCCTTTTCAGGTGATAAACAAATGCTGTTATATCAATCTTATATATTGATTCTCTTTTTTTTTCACATCTGAAATTCTTAAACAAGAACAAATCAGCAATGCAAATAGAATAGAAAGAACATGTCTAAACTACAGGGTAGTGGGTGGACTACCACTCCCTGGTGGAATGGGAAAGGGGGTTTATTCTGCCCCGTCTTGCTTCCCTTCCTACTAACTAAAGAGTTAACTTGACAACAGGTTTCACAACCCGTCCAGAGCGTGTCACATTGACTCTGGGTGTCTGTGTGTCTGTAGCAGCCTCTGAGTCAAAACCAGCAGGACCAGGGACATCCTGAGCGACAACACTGCTGTCTGGTGATATTGAGTTTGATCCTGGTAGAGTCTCATTAAGTTCTTTGTTCACAATCTGCAATTGCCTGCGGTTTCGTCTGGTGGTTTCTCCTCCAGGCATTTTCACAACAAATGACCGTGGTGTTGAACTTGCGGCCTGTATGACCCCGGTCTGGCTCCATTCTTTCTCAATGTCAGTTTTGAGACGCACCCTGTCCCCCACCTCCACAGCAGGAAGCGGTCTTGCTGAATATCTCCTGTTGTAGGCTCTTTCGTAGGCTCTTTTGGCCTTGGCGTCGTTCTGCCTGACGATGGACAAATCAGGCCAAGCTGGCCTCAACAGGTGGTTGAGCTTTGGGACGGTGGTCCGTAGTCTCCTTCCCATAAGAAGTCTAGCTGGACTCTCTTTGGTTGGTTCAGTGGCTGTGTCTCTGTAACTCAGAAGAGCTAGCTGAGGGTCTGGTTGTTTCATGATGCTTTTGGCTGTGCGAACTGCACGCTCGGCGAGGCCGTTAGCCTGAGGGTAGTACGGGCTTGACGTTGTGTGCTGTATGTCATATTTGGACATGAAATCCTTGAACTGCTGAGAGACAAACTGAGGGCCATTATCAGTAATCAGTTCTTCTGGAATTCCAAACCGTGTGAATATGCTCAGTAGCTTACTCACCACAGCTTCACTTGTGGTCCTTGTGAGGCTCAGTATCTCCAGCCACCTTGAGTAGTAGTCCATAACTACTAGGAAGTTCTTTCCTTTAAACTCACACAAGTCAGCTGCAAGTTTTTGCCAAGGGAGCTCAGGCAGTGGTGTTGTGATGAGCGGTTCACGGTGCTGGCTTGGTTTGTGTTCGTTGCAATGACAGCATGATAGCACCTTATCCTTCACTGCTTGGCTGATCTTCGGCCACCAAACGGCGTCTCTGTATCTCTCTCGACATTTGTTCAGACCTAGATGCCCGTGGTGGATCTTTTCCAACATCTCGGATCTTAATGTTAGTGGAATCACTATCTGGTTTCCTCTCTTCAGCAATCCATTTTGTTCACTCAGACTACCTCTCTCTCTGAAATAGTCTGCAGCTAGCTTGGAGACATTTCTCTCATGTTGTGGCCACCCAGTCATGATGTATTGTTTTACAAGCTGCAGGGAGTCATCTTTTTCAGTTTCCACTTTGATGCGCTCTAACACTGGTTTGTGTCTCTCCTGCTTTTCCACAGCATCCACGTATGCTTGGACGTCCTCATGTAGTCCATTGTCATCCACTTTGGACTGCGGGTGCCTTGAGAGGGTGTCTGGCACAACCAGGTTCTTGCCTGGGACATACTCAGCGACGGGGTTAAACTTCATGAGACGAATAAGAAGTCGCTGACATCTTAACGGTGCTCTATCAAGGTCTCTGTGATTGATGAGCGTTACTAGAGGTTTATGGTCAGTCAATAGTCTGTAGCTCTCTAAACCACACAAATAAAGATAGAATCTCTCTGAAGCCCACACGCCAGCGAGACATTCCTTCTCTATCTGTGCGTATTTTTTCTCTGCTTCGGTGAGTGTTCGAGAGCAGTATGCTACAGGTTTGAGTTTACCTCCATGATCCTGCAGCAGTACGCCTCCAAGTCCATAACTGGATGCGTCAGCTCCTACTACAGTTGGCCTCTTTGGGTCGAAGTACTGGAGAACAGGAGCAGAAGATATCAATGTTTTAACCTTCCTGAAAGCTTCCTCTTGCTGAGGGCCCCACGTCCATGTCACACTTGTTTTCAACAGTTCATTAAGAGGATGCAGAGTGTCTGACAAATGAGGTATGTATCTGCCAACGTAGTTTACCATACCTAGTATTCGTTTCAGTTCAGACACATTGTTGGGTTTTTCCAGTGCAGTGATGGCGGAAACTCTCTGTGGGCACGGAGCAATGCCATCCTGGCTGATAACATGGCCTAAAAAGTGAAGTGAGCTCTGTCTTACCTTACACTTCTGGCGATTCAGCTTCAAACCCGACCTGCGGATGGTTTCCATGACTTTTCCTAGATTGCGGTCATGTTCTTCCATTGAGGCTCCGAATACTAGAATATCGTCCATGTAGACCACTGTTCCTTCATGGTCCTGCAACAATTCTTGCATTTTCCTCTGGAATATCTCTGGCGCGGACGTTATTCCAAAGGGGAGCCGTTTAAAGCAATAGCGACCTTTTGGAGTTATGAATGTGGTCAACTTTGAACTCTCTTCATCCAGGGCTATTTGCCAAAATCCACTGGCTGCATCCAATGTGGTGTAGACTGAGCTTCCAGCTAATTTGTGCAGAATGCTGTCAACAGTGGGTAGGACAAACTTTTCTCTTTTTACATTTTCATTCAGCTTAGTAAGTCCTACACAAATCCTTACTTTTCCAGTTGGCTTGAGCACTGGCACCATAGGTGAGACCCATTCTGTTGGCTCCGTCACACGCTCAATAATGCCATTCTCCTCCATCCGCTTTAACTCCTCCTCAACTCTTGGAAGGAGTGGAATGGGTATACGGCGGGGTGCTGCAACACTGTATGGCTGTGCGTTTTCTTTAAGGACTATTTTCACAGGATCCCCTTTAAGCAGTCCCAACTCTCCATACACACCCACTTCTCCAATGTGCTGTATCAAGCCCAGGTAAGTTGCCACTGATCTGCTCAGTAAATTGTCACATGTTGACTTTGCCACTATCACTCTGAAAAAACAGTCTTTAGTTACTTTTCCTTTTGTTACCTTTATTTTGGCCAGAAACTGTCCCTCGTGGTCCACTTTTCCTCCTGGACTGTCCAGTTTTGATGCGACTGGTCTCAGCTTTGGCCTTTCACGAAGTCGGTTGTAGGTTGCTTCATTTATTATGGTGGTGTCTGCACCAGAATCAATCTTGAAGTTGACTGCAGTCCTACACATCACTATCGTGGTTCGCCATGGTGGCTCTGTGTCTGTGATGACTTCATCCACTGCTGTTCTGCACTGATTAACAGTCTCATCTATGGAGCCTAAGAATAAGCTGTCGATCTCCTCAGTCACTTCTTGGATTTGTTTGGTTCTGCATTGGGCAGCAAAATGGCCAATTTTGTGGCATTTATTACATTCTTTATCTTTTGCTGGGCACTGTTCTTTTTTATGAGTGCGTCCACACCTGCCACATTTCCTTCTGTCATTTGCATTATGCCCACTTTTAGCTCCTGTGACTTTGTTTTTCCACTTACTTTTATATGGCTTTGTTTTCACTTCATCAGCATGTCCTGCTGCACCGGTCTCACTGTTCTGGAGCTTCACTAACTCAGAATGCCTCGCCATGTCTGCGGCTTTCTTTAATGTGAGATCACTGGTCATCTGCAGTTTGAGTGAAAGATCTTTGTCTCTGATTCCTATGACGAGCCTGTCACGTATCTCCTCTTCTTTCTCATTAAAATCACAATGAGCAGCGAGCTCGTACAGATGCCTCAAGTATTGTTCAATAGTCTCGTCTGCCCCCTGGGTCCGCGAGTGGAAACGTGCTCGCTCGAAAATTACGTTTCTCTTCGGCACAAAGTGCTCCTCAAAAAGACACAATACATGATCAAAATCCTCAGCTCCGTCTTCCTCCATCAAGTTAAATGACTTGTACACTTGTTCCGCTTCTGGGCCCATGGAGTATATCAGCGCACTCACTTGTATGTCGGCAGACTCCTTAGCAAGCTTCGTTGCGACCCGGTACCTCAGAAAGTGTTGCTTCCAGTTCGGCCATTCCTCCGGCTTGGCGAAGTCGAACTGCTCCGGCGCCGAAAACTTTGCCATCTTCAGCTGCTAATCTCCGACAAACTGTTTCAAAAACGCTGCCGTGTTCACTTCTGACACCATGTGAAGTTGGGTATCACTTTTAGATACGGACGGAGGCGAGCTTGCTTAGCATCAACCGTGTGCTTGTTTATTAAACACTGAAGAAGACCAGGTTGACAACATAACAAACATTCTAGCAGCGCCCTCTGCTGGCTAGTCTGGGCGTGCACTCTAGTCATCACAAAGCTGGTTCACGCCACAGGAACAACACTGGAAAAAGTCGCTTTTCAAAAAAAAAAAAAAGAGAGCGAGAGAGAGAGACCGCCGTGCCGTGTAAAAACAACAACAACAACAAAAAAGTGTCACGTGTCATGACTTCCTGTATCTGGCCCTTCAAAATAAAAGCCCTATAGCCTTTCACAGTTCAGTCATTGATTTTGACTTAATTTTGACAAGACAGGGCTCCAAATGTTGTTGTTTTTTCCTGCAACCAATTGACCAATGAAAATTTGGCAGCCCTAATTTCTATATTATATAATATATGTAGATATATTACTTAAATTAATAAAATTGTAAAACTTTATAAAAAAAAAAAAATAATCGGCCGATTAATCGGTTATCGGATTTTTTTCACCCTAATAATCGGCATCGGCCCCAAAAAATCCATATCGGTCGGGCCCTAATTAATATCAATTCACTGATGATCAAATCTGCGTAGTTTGTGATGATTGTAAGCTATTTTATCTTGAGGCCTACTACCTCGTGTTCACTGGCACCTGCTAGCTAACGTTAGCTAGCAATTCACTAAACTCCGTGCTGTATGCGGAGCATGGATGTATTATTCATCCACGACGTAGAGTAGGAAAAATAATCAATGATTGGCGAATTAAAATGTATTTCATTCAAAGCTTTTCGGGTATCTCAAATGGCGTGGACACACCGGACGTGGAAGCGAATAGCCGCGAAGCGCCGCCATTTTCCTTTCGGGGCACATGTTAACTAGGGATGCACGATAGTTATCGGTCTGATAATTATCGACCCGATATCAGGAAATTATGACATCATTTCGATAAATCCGATATCATAACTTATCGGCCCGATAAGATTTATTATATATTTTTTGTCAGCACTGCGGTATGGTTTTTTTTTTTTTTTTTTTTCCCAAGCGCTCTCACTAAGAGCGCTCTGCTCCACTCCTGCGGCCTGCAGTGAATGCTGCGTTCAGGTGTCCTCCCTATAATCGGATAAACAATTCTCTGACTGAAATCAGAATAGTCCAATAGTCCCTAATTTCTAGGGATGGGACGATACACTTAAACTCACGATACGATGCACCTCGATATGCCAGGGTCACGAAACGATACGATATCAAAAAAGAAAAAAAGACAAACTATTACTGCGTAATTACAACTTATTTATTTTTGTTTCAGTTGCACACAGGGAAACACACGGCCCAACCGTTCAAACACAAACAAGAACACTCCCTTAGTGCTCTAACCCTAGATTAAGTTAGCTCAGCCTCTCTTAAGTCATGGCCCTGGCCTAGGACTGGTTCTTCTTCAGAAAAACATATCAACATGTTCTGGTGTAATCAGTGATCTTTGAGCACACACAATGTCTCCTGCCGTAGAAAAGACCCGTTCACTGGGCACTGACGTAGCAGGAATGCAAAGGTAGGCTTTGGCAAGGGGGGCAAGTAATGGGTAAGCATATGCATTAACTTTCCACCACTCAAGTGGACTACTGTTGAGTGGGATAGGAATCCCATTTCTGTAGGAGAGTATCTCCATTTCAATCCCTCTGCTGGACTGCACTGTCTCAAGAGTAGTGTAGGAGCTCCCAAGGAGATCTTCTAGCGCTGTCTTCTTTGGTGGGGGAGGCTGTGTCACATCCTGCATCTGCCTTTTTCCTTCAACTGGCTCTTCCTGGCTCTGCTCTGCTCCCTGTGCTGTCTCAATCATGACCATGGCCTGCTCTGCTGCTGCTGCCCCTGGTGTTGAAGCACTGGCCCTAGTTATTCTTTCATCAGTGTCACTGGTCTAAAAAAATAAAATAGAAAAACCAGCTCAAACATTTCTGTCTTTCAATCACACACACACACACACACACACACACACACACACACACACACACACACACACACACACACACACACACACACACACACACACACACACACACCATCTCTCTCACTCTGTCACACACACTCTCTCCCTCCCTTCCTCCCTCTCTCCCTCCCTCTCATTCACTCGGATCGACTAATTTAAAAAAAACAATCGATATGAGAAATACGTTTTCAGGCTGTAGCCTACACATACACAGTCAGTTACACACACGCTCAGCACACCTCTTTTTTTTCAATGAAAGTTAGTCTACCTGGTTGCGTGGCAAATGAAGTCCTGCAGCTTTTTCACGTATCCGGGCATAGACGGACTCGCGTTGTTCATTATTCAGATGGGACAGGCTTTGGAATCGTGGGTCAAGCGCTGTGCACTCCTGCAGCATATCATTACAGTCCCCAGAATACCGGCCCGAGATGTCGAGTAGGATTGCGCTTTTCATGTTGGCGATGGTCTGTGTGTCATTTTCGTCTGGTGACATGCTTTGCTCGATCATGTACTTCAGTGGCATTATAAGTGAAACAGTGGGCTCTTTTTCATCACAGACAACTGTTGTGGCTGTCTTCAGTGGCTTAAGCAGTTTCACTATGTCTTCTACATCTGATATATCAGTGTTATCCAGGGATTCAATTTCTCTCGCATTCCTTCGGATTTCTGGGCTGCTCAGCGCTGCGGAGACAGCTGCTTGTTGTTCCAGGTAGCGCGCAAGCATTTCGTACGTGCTATTCCACCTGGTCTGGACATCGGTGATGAGCTTATGCCGAGGAAGCTCCAACTGGGTTTGCTTGTTGGCCAGGACGGCGGTGGCCGTGGTGCTCTTGTGAAAGAATGTAGTTACTCTTCGCACACGGCCAAGAAGGCGCGCGACGCGGGATACAGCCAAGCCTCGCTTACTGGCCAGATTCACAACGTGCGCCAAGCACTTGATGTGAGGATGGAGACCGCTCTCTCTCACTGCAATGTCCATATTGCTTGCGTTGTCTGTGACACAAGCGATGGTTGTTTGTGGCCTCGTTAGCTCCCACTCTCTCAGTGCATTTCTCAACATGTGAGCTATGTTAACACCAGTATGACTTTCACTTAACTCACGAGTTTGCAACACAAAGTTTTTACTCTCCCATTTCTCGTCGATGACTTGTGCCGTGATGGTGATATAACTCTGTGTTGCACGCGACGTCCAGCCGTCGGTGGTCAGGGCGATGCGGTCGGCATTTTTGAGACACTCTTTCACGCTTTGTTTGGTTTCATTGTAAATTTCCGGAATTACCTTCTCTGAAAAATGTCCTCGGCATGGCACCTTAAACTTGGGCTCCAGCACCTTGAACATTTGGATGAATTTTCTGTTCTCTACAATGTTAAATGGAGCCATATAGTCCGCTATGAACTCGCCAATGAGCCTGGTTACCTGTTTTGCACGCGGACTTGACGGGGGTAGAGTTGGTGTCAGTGCTTGTTTCATGGTCAGCTGTCCCTTCGGTAGGTTTGTTTTCTCTGGGGCCGTCTTCACATCTTTATGGTGACGTTGAAGGTGGTGGTTCATGTTTGTTGTGTTGGAGGTGGTGTACGGAGTGACGGCATAGCATAGCTTACAGTCTTAGTCTTGTCAGTTACTCTATTGCCGTCTTTGTCTTTTTTAATGAGAAAGCCGAAATACTGCCAGACAAATGACCTGTATCCAGGCGGAGCGTCCTCAATTTCGACCTCATTCGACTCCATTGTCCGGCGGTTTGAGGGCAAGGTAGTTGCTGCTAACGTTTGTTAGCTTGCTGTACAGTGTTGTTGTTGCAGCATGCGCTGTGACCTGACTGTGACGTGACGCACTGCACCGTTCCCGGATGTAATTTTTTTTCCCATTTAGTTTCCCCCTGCTTGACCAGCAGATGGTGCTGCCAGCCTGCCACCATAGACTGCATGCCTGCCCCACAAACACACACACTAAATTATTTATATACTATACAAATCATGTGGCAGTGCCATCTAGTCTTCATTTCGCGATCCATTTTTTTCAAACTCGATGCGTATCGTCACGTTTTGTATCGCGATATTTCGGCAAACGATATTTCGTCCCATCCCTACTAATTTCGGAAAACAACTCGTCAACTCGGTCATAATTTTGGTAGTTGCCGACTTGACTTGACTTATCCCAATTACCCTTATTACACATAATAAATATGAACATAAAAAGGTCTGAAGAACGGCTCGCAAAACGGGAACAGGGAACTTCTGTCAACCAGGCGCGTAGGCAGGAGTGGGCCTGGCCGGGCCAGTGCCGCCCACACGAATCACTGGCCCGCCCGTCCACGTTTCATAAGAAGAAAAATTTTATTGATTAAATTAAATTAAATGCAGTTAATCGATCGTTTTCAATGGGAGTTGTTCTGTGAAATATAAACAAACAAAGCCGACAGACATGTAGCGGATCTCTGTTTAAAACGTTGGTGCAGCGCACTGAGCACACAAGGGAGAGAGGAGGTGAAAAGAGACAATGTTACCTGTTGTATAATACTGGACTCAGCCATGTAGCACCATCGCTAAAACACCGAGACCAGTGAGTAGGCTATAACGAGTCAAAAAGCTGCAGACACTGATAACTGATCACTGCCTGAAGAGTTTGAATAGCCTCTAACTTCATGAACGCAGCTCAAACAGACCCGGTGCTTCAGCATGGTGACGCTTTGATAAATACAGCGGATCTGCGCTGCTTTACAGTAGCCTATCCTCTCGTATATTAGCCGGTCACTACCGGAGCTTAATCCAGAGTCCCCCATTTGGGGGACTTGAAGACATGCATAACAATAACAAAGCCCCCACTGCACTGATTATGAAAGAATATGGTCATATTATATGTCAAATTAAACAGCAGAAGCTGGGCTACAACGTGTAAAAACCATGTTTATATGACCCAAACACAGCCCAAACACTACTCAAACAAACAACTAGACATCAAACTTCATAAAGCACCTCTGTGTGGACCCAGTCGCCACATTTCTGGCTCGTATACTACTGTACATAATGCAAAACACATCAGCGACCTCTCATCTGAACGTAAACATCGGGGCGTCCCCCAGCAACCGCGGCTAACACAGCAGCTAGCAGCAGCACGGCAGAGGGAGAAGCCAACAACCAGCAAAGTCGAGCAAAAACAGACACTGCGTGGCCAAAACATGGTCGTACATTTGCTCTTACCTTTGCTGTTTTGCCGTGAAAAGGTTATGTTATGGGTAAATCCACAATATTTCCAGTTGAACTCTGCCTAGTGTTTACATCTGAATCAGCCGGGCCAAAATCCGACGGCGCTAGGACCCTGTACGGAAGCCTGCACGGAGCCTGACGGAGCGCACACAACCCCACGTTGGCCTGCACGTGGATCTGCTGATCTGATTGGTTCATGGCTGTCACATGGCTGCCAGTGCGGCCAATCACATCGACCTGGGTCTAGCGTCATTCCTCTCTCTCTATTGGTTAAAATGAGCCGCCACTCACTCGAATCGACCACTCCGCTGCAGAGATAGAGGCTGAAAGCCAAACCCACCCAAACAAGCTGCTCTGAGCAGCAGGGACGCAGAGACACTGAATCCACTATGTTAGTTATTTCCAATCGGTTCCAGTAGATTTATTTTCAGTTAGTTTATCCAAATTGTGTGAAAATAAAGATTAAACAATAGTTTATAGTAGCAGGTGGTTCCAAGCTGTGCCAAAAATGGACATTTTGGAAAGTTCGCCTGGATATTTTGTAGTAAAATCTCAATCATTTTGTCCTGCTTCAATTAATCAGAATCAACCACTGCAGAGACAATGTTCACATGTTGTACAATGATTTTATAGAGAGTTTGAGCTTCATCAGCATTATTCTAAAGGGCACTCATCAAAAATATGATTTTTTTTTAGGCGAATATTAATTTTATTAATTTTTTTCTGTGTGTCATCTTCATTTACTCTTCACCAGTAACAGATATACTGAAATTTACACATTTCAGCAATTCCTCATTTTTTCCCCTTTACTATGACACCAAAAGTATTCAAATAGACCTTGTGGTTGCAGAGATATACTCATTTTATTATTTCAAAGGAGGTTAAATCGAAAGCAACTGGACTTAGTTATTTGTCTAGGAAGACGTTTCACCTCTCATCCAAGAGGCTTCATCAGTTCATGTACGCATCTGACCAGGCTGGGACTGGTCCAACTATCTGGTGTGGAGACTCACTATTTAACCTCTTGTGTGGGCGTTCACAAGGGTGATGATGTCACTGGTTCCCATTTGTGCTCCAAGTGCCAACGACAGTCGTTTAAATGACTGCCTTTGATGGAAGGTTGGTTTCGACTTCGTTAGTGCCCTATTGTGTTATAACGACAGTCGTTGGAGCCACTTGCCACTTGTGAACAGTGGTTGTTCTTTGAGGCTAGATTGTTGAATCTCCTGGGAAGGGATGAAAGGGCAGCATTGTAAATTGGAGATAGGTGGTGTCTCAGGCCACCTCCCCTATTGAGGGATGGTTTCTCTACTTTTACAAAAATAGCTTCTTTGACTCCTCTTTCAAACCATCTGTCCTCTCTGTCTAGGATTTGGACATTGCTGTCCTCAAAGGAGTGGGCTTTCTCCTTGAGATGTAAATGGACAGCAGAGTCCAGTCCTGAGGAGTTTGCTCTCCTGTGTTGGGCCATGCGTTTATGCAGTGGTTGTTTTGTTTCTCCAATGTAGAGGTCTTTGCATTCCTCGTTGCATTGGACTGCATACACCAGATTGCTTTTGTGGGTGTGTGGTGTTCTGTCCTTGGGATGTACCAATCTCTGTCTGAGTGTGTTGCTGGGTTTGAAATACACAGGGATACGGTGTTTGTTAAAGATCCTCCTGAGTTTTTCTGATACTCCAGACACATATGGAATGACTATGTTGTTTCTCTTGTTTTGTCTTTCTTTCTCAACCACTTTGCTGGTTTTCTTTCTGGAAGCAGCTGCAGTTTTCACAAAGGTCCAGCTAGGGTAACCACAAGTTGTGAGGGCGCCTCTCAGGTGCTTGTGTTCTGCCCCTTGGGCCTGTGAGCTGGTGGGCACGTTATCAGCTCTGTGTTGTAAAGTTCTGATAACCCCAAGCTTATGTTCCAGAGGGTGGTGAGAGTCGAAAAGTAGATATTGGTCTGTATGTGTGGGTTTTCTGTATACCCCAATGTGGAGGCTCCTGTCCTCTTTCATATGGACGTCACAATCTAAGAAAGGCAGACTATTGTCCTTGACATCCTCTCTGGTGAACTTGATGTTTTTGTCCACTGAGTTAATGTGTTCGGTAAAAGCTTGCACCTCTTTGGTTTTGATTTTAACCCATGTGTCGTCCACATACCTGAACCAGTGGCTCGGTGTTGTTCTTTCAAAGGAGTTTAGAGCCTTTTTCTCTACCTCCTCCATGTACAGGTTTGCCACAATAGGGGATACTGGTGAACCCATGGCACAGCCGTGTTTTTGCCTGTAAAATTTGCCGTTGAACTGGAAGTATGTGGTGTTCAGGCACAAATCCAGAAGCTGGCAAATATGTTCGGGTTTGAGTTTTGTTCGGTTTTGCAGGGAGTTGTCTTGTGTGAGTCGTTCTCTTACTGTGGCCGAAGCCTCCATAGTTGGGATACAGGTAAAAAGAGAAGTCACATCATAGGATACCATAGTGTCATCTGGTTCCATTTTTATGTCCCGGACTTTATCCACAAAGTCTATAGAGTTTTGGATGTGGTGTGGGGTGTTTCCCACCAAAGGAGCCAAGATATTAGCAATGTGTTTGGCTATGTTGTAAGTGACCGAGTTTATGCTGCTGACAATGGGCCTGAGCGGGGACCCTTCTTTATGGATTTTGGGGAGTCCATATAGGCATGGGGTTGAGTCCTGGGGGTAAAGCCGGTAGTATTGTGTTTTGTCAATGACCCCTTCTTTTTGTAGTTGTTGTAGACATTCTATCACCTTCTTTTTATAGCCACTGGTCGGGTCTCGTTTCAGAGTTTCATAAGTGTTAGAGTCGCTGAGTAGTGTAGATATCTTAGCCTGGTAGTCAGTTGTATTGAGCACAACTGTGCATCTACCCTTGTCTGCTGGGAGGATTGTAATGTTTTGGTCTTTGCTCAGAGCCGTCACTGCTTTCCTCTCCTCAAAAGTGAGGTTAGAGGGGGGGACCTTAGCCTCGGCCACCGCCGCTGACACTTTTAACCTTAGCTGATCTGCCTCAGTTCCGGTTAAGTTGTTTTTCCTTATAGCAGATTCTGTAACTGTAATCAAATCCACTATAGGTAGCTCTTTCGGTGTCATGGCAAAATTCAAGCCTTTGGCTAGGACCTCTTTCTCAGGTTGGGTGAGTTCTCTGTCAGACAAATTCTTAACCCATCTATTTTGTGTTTCTTTCTGGGCTGAATGGTCAGTTTTTTGCCCCCATGTGAGTATTTCTGTGTTATTGTCAACACGTCGAGATTGTAAATTGCGGAATTTCTTGGTTTGTCTCTCTTTGCTTTTGTTATGTTGTGATAGTTGTGCCTTTTGGGTGAAATCCACAACTTTCTCCATGATGGAGCTAGGTAAATGTTTTTTCAGTTTAAGCAGTGAGTGGTCAGTTTTCACTTTTAGCCCCTCGATAGTGAAATTGACCTGTCTTATTCGTTCGTTAAGGAGTTGGTTTTGAGCCTTTTCCATGATTTTCTCCACTCTATGCCCTCTCATAGTGGAATTCAAGCGTAGGCTAGTTGGTGTAAGCCTTTGTTGTCTGCATCTCAGACTGAACCGTAGGTGGTTCCTGTAATCTGCAATTTTCCGAGCCAACCTTTCATGTTCCCGCACCATTCTTAGGGTAGCCAACCCAAGACAAATCCTAGACAAATAATCCTAGATTAATCCTAGACAAATCCTAGACAAATAACTAAGTCCAGTTGCTTTCGATTTAACCTCCTTTGAAATACTATGACCTGGGCAAATGAGAATATGCACCGGCTTATTGCAGAACAATTTGGGTTGGCTACCCTAAGAATGGTGCGGGAACATGAAAGGTTGGCTCGGAAAATTGCAGATTACAGGAACCACCTACGGTTCAGTCTGAGATGCAGACAACAAAGGCTTACACCAACTAGCCTACGCTTGAATTCCACTATGAGAGGGCATAGAGTGGAGAAAATCATGGAAAAGGCTCAAAACCAACTCCTTAACGAACGAATAAGACAGGTCAATTTCACTATCGAGGGGCTAAAAGTGAAAACTGACCACTCACTGCTTAAACTGAAAAAACATTTACCTAGCTCCATCATGGAGAAAGTTGTGGATTTCACCCAAAAGGCACAACTATCACAACATAACAAAAGCAAAGAGAGACAAACCAAGAAATTCCGCAATTTACAATCTCGACGTGTTGACAATAACACAGAAATACTCACATGGGGGCAAAAAACTGACCATTCAGCCCAGAAAGAAACACAAAATAGATGGGTTAAGAATTTGTCTGACAGAGAACTCACCCAACCTGAGAAAGAGGTCCTAGCCAAAGGCTTGAATTTTGCCATGACACCGAAAGAGCTACCTATAGTGGATTTGATTACAGCTACAGAATCTGCTATAAGGAAAAACAACTTAACCGGAACTGAGGCAGATCAGCTAAGGTTAAAAGTGTCAGCGGCGGTGGCCGAGGCTAAGGTCCCCCCCTCTAACCTCACTTTTGAGGAGAGGAAAGCAGTGACGGCTCTGAGCAAAGACCAAAACATTACAATCCTCCCAGCAGACAAGGGTAGATGCACAGTTGTGCTCAATACAACTGACTACCAGGCTAAGATATCTACACTACTCAGCGACTCTAACACTTATGAAACTCTGAAACGAGACCCGACCAGTGGCTATAAAAAGAAGGTGATAGAATGTCTACAACAACTACAAAAAGAAGGGGTCATTGACAAAACACAATACTACCGGCTTTACCCCCAGGACTCAACCCCATGCCTATATGGACTCCCCAAAATCCATAAAGAAGGGTCCCCGCTCAGGCCCATTGTCAGCAGCATAAACTCGGTCACTTACAACATAGCCAAACACATTGCTAATATCTTGGCTCCTTTGGTGGGAAACACCCCACACCACATCCAAAACTCTATAGACTTTGTGGATAAAGTCCGGGACATAAAAATGGAACCAGATGACACTATGGTATCCTATGATGTGACTTCTCTTTTTACCTGTATCCCAACTATGGAGGCTTCGGCCACAGTAAGAGAACGACTCACACAAGACAACTCCCTGCAAAACCGAACAAAACTCAAACCCGAACATATTTGCCAGCTTCTGGATTTGTGCCTGAACACCACATACTTCCAGTTCAACGGCAAATTTTACAGGCAAAAACACGGCTGTGCCATGGGTTCACCAGTATCCCCTATTGTGGCAAACCTGTACATGGAGGAGGTAGAGAAAAAGGCTCTAAACTCCTTTGAAAGAACAACACCGAGCCACTGGTTCAGGTATGTGGACGACACATGGGTTAAAATCAAAACCAAAGAGGTGCAAGCTTTTACCGAACACATTAACTCAGTGGACAAAAACATCAAGTTCACCAGAGAGGATGTCAAGGACAATAGTCTGCCTTTCTTAGATTGTGACGTCCATATGAAAGAGGACAGGAGCCTCCACATTGGGGTATACAGAAAACCCACACATACAGACCAATATCTACTTTTCGACTCTCACCACCCTCTGGAACATAAGCTTGGGGTTATCAGAACTTTACAACACAGAGCTGATAACGTGCCCACCAGCTCACAGGCCCAAGGGGCAGAACACAAGCACCTGAGAGGCGCCCTCACAACTTGTGGTTACCCTAGCTGGACCTTTGTGAAAACTGCAGCTGCTTCCAGAAAGAAAACCAGCAAAGTGGTTGAGAAAGAAAGACAAAACAAGAGAAACAACATAGTCATTCCATATGTGTCTGGAGTATCAGAAAAACTCAGGAGGATCTTTAACAAACACCGTATCCCTGTGTATTTCAAACCCAGCAACACACTCAGACAGAGATTGGTACATCCCAAGGACAGAACACCACACACCCACAAAAGCAATCTGGTGTATGCAGTCCAATGCAACGAGGAATGCAAAGACCTCTACATTGGAGAAACAAAACAACCACTGCATAAACGCATGGCCCAACACAGGAGAGCAAACTCCTCAGGACTGGACTCTGCTGTCCATTTACATCTCAAGGAGAAAGCCCACTCCTTTGAGGACAGCAATGTCCAAATCCTAGACAGAGAGGACAGATGGTTTGAAAGAGGAGTCAAAGAAGCTATTTTTGTAAAAGTAGAGAAACCATCCCTCAATAGGGGAGGTGGCCTGAGACACCACCTATCTCCAATTTACAATGCTGCCCTTTCATCCCTTCCCAGGAGATTCAACAATCTAGCCTCAAAGAACAACCACTGTTCACAAGTGGCAAGTGGCTCCAACGACTGTCGTTATAACACAATAGGGCACTAACGAAGTCGAAACCAACCTTCCATCAAAGGCAGTCATTTAAACGACTGTCGTTGGCACTTGGAGCACAAATGGGAACCAGTGACATCATCACCCTTGTGAACGCCCACACAAGAGGTTAAATAGTGAGTCTCCACACCAGATAGTTGGACCAGTCCCAGCCTGGTCAGATGCGTACATGAACTGATGAAGCCTCTTGGATGAGAGGTGAAACGTCTTCCTAGACAAATAACTAAGTCCAGTTGCTTTCGATTTAACCTCCTTTGAAATACTATGACCTGGGCAAATGAGAATATGCACCGGCTCATTTTATTATGGATATGCAATTTTCGAGAAAAGGCCTAAAAAAGCGCTCCTCGCGGTGGAGCGGAGTTTCCTCTAGCCTACTTGATCAGCTGACATGTGGTCAAGACGTAGCTACAGACCTGTCACAGTCAAAGGGGCATTTCATTTTTATAGGACTTCAACCTCGAAGCTGTCTGTCCTCAGACTGTCCTGACCTGTCCCTGAACACCACACAGGGACAACATGGAGCTGCCTGTGTGATTGGTTACTGAGTTTTACTGTTTACATAGGTACAGTTAAATACAGTTCATCATCATAGTGGCAGGAAAGATCATTTCATCTGTATGTATCAAATATTGTGTTGGTCAAGAGCAAGTTACAAAAAAAAAAAGAAAAAAGTTGTGCAATAAAATGGTTAACAGTGATGTGTGCTAGATGAAATGCACTGTCCTGAGAAAAGATGGCCCATCCAATTTTGTACTGGCCCACCCAAAATTTTAATTCTGCCTACGCCACTGCTGTCAACACGTGAACGCAGCACAATGTGCTTACTAGGTTTGTAAACACAGAACATGGCGGCGCTAATGTGGGGCGGTAATAAAGAAGACAGCTCACTGGATATCTGTAATAAATGTTCAGAGGAAGCTCCTCGAGGAGGGGAAAATAGCGCGAGCAAACCCGGTCAGTCACCTGAAACATGACGTCGCTCCGACGGAGTTTTTAAAAGCTACGAGGACGCTGCTAACGACGCTAGCAACATAAAGCTAACTGTAAGAAGCCTCCGGGACACTTTTCATGTCCTGTCCGGAGTGTCCAGGTTTTTTTATGCATTTATGAAATCATGAATATTCGTTGTTTTTCACGGGACCGCAGACCCTGACAGATTAAATTACCAGATGCGGTCAGCCATACTAGGGTTGAAGCGCGAACCTGGCCCGATTTAATTCTCGGTACCGGCCTATTGAGAAGTTAAATGTAGGAGCTCAGAGGAACAGACAAGGAGCTCACTGCGCGCCACACACACACACACACACACACACACACACACACACACACTGACAGTTAAAGCAGAAGTAAGTGATATATTTGTGTTAATATAAGTCTTAAATAGTTATATCTTCCGAGAGCAATCACTTAGAGTGTTTGGACTGAAACACGGGTCTCTCAGTCCCTCTGCTCTGCTCTGAGCCGAAGAGAAAACATTTATCGTATCCTACAGTTTTTATCCAATGAGGAGAGAGAACGGCATGCAGGGCTGTGTGTGCAGCCAAGGAACGCCGTGAATGTGGCGACGTAGGGACGAGGACTGTTATGGTGCGTTCAAGGAAACTCGTATTTTTCCGACCGTGAAGTGGTACCAGTTCGATCTGGTACGAGTTCACCGGTCGGAAGTTACGAGTGGCCGTTATAGTGACTTTCACCGGTAAAACAGGTCGGAAAAACACGAGTGGGTTGTCTGGAACGCTACAAAGTTGTAAGTTGTGACTTGAAGCTGTAATTTACGATTTCAAAAGCCTGCCTGGAACGCAGCATTAGCGAAAACGACCGGACCACTTACTTCTGCTTTAATGTGATTTTTAAATTGTTTAAGGTATCAAAGCTAAAAGTCAATAGGATAAATTCATTGATAACAGAAAATACATAAATAAATAGTGCTGTAGATTATACATGCACTTTGAAAACTGATGTTTTTGTAGCCATGTGTAACTTGTTTTTGTGACATAATGTAACTGACTTATTCTTCTTTGTATTCATTCACAGGTGCTGTGTTAATGTGGCCATGCAGATTATGTGACAGTATATTATCTTCAAGGTATGAGTTAATAAAACACTTCAGGCTAAGACATTTCCACCATGCCCGCACATGCAGATATCCCTGTATATATGTAGAGTGTCCTTGCACATTCACAACCTGGAAGAACCTTTTGACTCACATATATCGAGAACACAAAAAGCTAGAAACAGCAGTTGCTCAGTCAACTACATTCAAATGTCAGACGTGTCGGTGTGAAGAACTTTCAACTGAGAAAGATTACTTTTGTCATACTTATCAACATCTTAGACAGTATGAAACTGTAACTTGTATGTTTGAGGGATGTGCATTTCAGACAAATATATATGGTACTTTTAAGTCACATAAAAATCGTAAACATAATCCCCACAGTCTATCAGATTTTAGGGCAGGTGTAATTAAGGTCACTGTTCAGTCTGCTAGTCCTGATGATGGGCCCACATCCTCTGCAAACATAGATGATAGTCAGTCAGATGCAGATAGTGATATTGATAATTCAGAGGACCTTCCTGAAGTTGTAGAAAAAAAACTTGCCTCCGTTCTATTGAAATTAGAAAACGTTTTTCACGTTCCATCTGTAGCAGTAGATAACTTGGTGGACGAGCTACACTACTTGCTAAGTACAGTGTCTGTGCCGATAACTTGTAGCAGGCTTTCAGATTTTTTCAAAAACAAAGACATTGCGGTTGATGGTGTTGTTGTTAATGAATTAGCTGATTTACTGTGTAAATCTAATCCTTTAATTAATGCACTGGGGAAAGGTGGTGCACTTTCTACAGCGTATAAGAGAAAAGAATACTTAAAAAAAGTGTTTAATGTCGTTGAACCTGTAGAATTTGTTCTAGATCAAAAAAGTTGCAGGTCCTTTCAATATATCCCAATCCTGCGATCGTTGCAGCAGATACTTGATTCTACTGAACTGTTGAATAGTGTTGTTGATACCCACAGAACACAGAGCAGTAACACTGACCAGCCTGAAAACCAGCAGTATCGCTCCATAAGAGATGGTCTGTACTTTAAGGAAAACCCGTTCCTCTCAAGTGATGATTTAAAACTTTGTTTAACCTTATACATTGATGACTTCGAATTGTGTAATCCTTTGGGCACGTCACGGAAGAAGCACAAGTTGTGTAGTGTATATTGGATTCTGAATAACTTGCCACCAGGCTCTCACTCAGCACTCACCTCAATTTATTTGGCAGTTTTGTGTAAGAGTGACGATGTAAAGGCATATGGATATGGAAAAATATTGGAGCCACTTTTACATGATCTTGTTACACTAGAAGAGCATGGTGTGTTCATTCCAAAGCTTGGAACTTTTGTCAAAGGAACAGTGCATAGTGTAACTGCTGATAATTTGGGCGCCCACAGTTTGGCTGGTTTTATAGAGAGCTTTTCTGGGCAATATATTTGCCGATTTTGTACTGCTCAGAAAGTAGAGATACAGTCAAAGGATGTTCATTCAGGTGCTTTTTGTCTACGAACCAAAGAAATACATGACGCGCATCTGAAGATTGCACAGGATACTCAAACGAGTTGCTTTGGAGTGAAGAGAGCTTGCCCTTTAACTAAACATCTTAAACATTTTCACGTCAGCACAGGCTACCCCCCAGATATAGTACACGATTTGTTTGAGGGCATTGTCCCATTTGAACTAGCACTGTGTTTGAGCATTCTGATCTCCAAGAAGTTTTTCAGTTTGGATTATCTTAACACACGTATACTCAAATTTCCTTATAAGTGGAGTGACAAAAAAAATCAGCCTCACATCATGCCACTTACCTATTCCAGAAGGAAAACGATAGGTGGCAACTCCCATGAGAATTGGTGCCTAATACGTTTCCTTCCATTTCTCATAGGCGACCTTATACCAGAGGGTGAGCTGGCTTGGCAAGTGATACTAGACCTGAAGGAAATCGTAGAGTTGGTTGTGGCACCTGTTCACACGCAAGAGACCATCGCATACCTTGATGTCAAAGTGTCTGAGCACAGACACAGGTTGCTTGAGCTTATCCCAGGTGAGACGCTGAAACCTAAACACCATTATATCGAGCATTACTCACATTTGATCAGGTGCTTTGGGCCTCTTGTGGGTGTATGGACTATACGGTTTGAGGCCAAACACAGTTTTTTTAAACAAGTAGCTCGACACACAAATAATTTCAGGAATTTTGCACTCACTCTCGCAAACAAACACCAGCAATTGATCAGTTATCACTTGCATTCATCCATTCTCAGTGCATCAAATGTGGAAGTTACAAATGTCTCCATAGTCCCAGTTGATGTTTTGAATGAGGAGGTTGTATTGGCTCTCATACAAAAGTATCCAGACATCAGTCAAGTGAATCTCACAAAGAATGTCACCACTAAAGGGATCAACTACAGAAATGGGATGTTTTTGGCATGTGGGTCAACAGCTGGAATGCCTGAATTTGCAGAGATCATACAAATATGTATAGTGAGAGATGAGTTGAGCTTCATAGTCCGTTTATACTTTGCTTGGTATCAGGACCATTTTAGGGCCTTTCAGTTGACGTTGTCACCAGGAAGAGAGGTTGCCCTTGTTCAGCTTGAAGAGCTGACAGATTACTGTCCACTTGTGGCCTACACAGTCGGATCCAGACGTATGGTGACCCTGAAGAGACACATCGTCATTACAGGTTTGATTTTGATAATTTACAGTGCCGTGTAAAATTCTTCAGTAACAAATTTGGTTTTAGTCCACCACATAAACATACCTCTCTGTACTCATGTCTGCTCTCTACTGACCTTCTCACTCTCCTAGTCTCCGCTCTCTTCTGACCACCTCACTCTCCTAGTCTCCGCTCTCTACTGACCACCTACTTTCCTAGTCTCTTCTAGCCTCCTTTCTACTAACTTCCTTTGTTACCCTCCTCGCTGTCCTAGCCTCATCAGATCTAGGCAATGACTGTGTCCTGACCATGTACTCTGCCTGAGTGATTGAACATTTGAATAACAAGACTAATGTCTACTCTGTATTTCTGTATCCACCTTAGATTAGCAAAGCAGGATGGCAGCACGAGTAACCTTCAGAGTCCTCTTTGGAGGTGAAGAGGATGCAAGAAAACTCACCATTGAATCCGGAATACCAAGAACTGTGGAGGACTTGGCTCTTGAAATCAAGACTTCCTTTGAAGTGACTGAGCAGTTCAGACTTCAGTACAAAGACAAAGACATGGATAATCAGTTCATGAATCTCTTGTCGACATCAGAACTTGAAGATAAAGGGACTTTGAAAGTGGTGTACATGCTTCGTGAGACAACCAGGTCCGCTCCACTCACGGAAGATGCCTGCTGCACAATCCCAGGCACTCCTTCCAAAGCCAGCTCTTCATCACAAGAACCAAGTGATTCAGACTCCTACTCCAGCAATGATACCATCATCTTGTCATCGCCTGAGACCCGATCCTGCTCCTGGCCTAAACCCTTTGTCGTGCCCCGCTTCTCATCCTGTGCTGAGATTATGCTCCAGAAAGGAAATGATGAGTTCAAGGAACACGGAACTGTCCTGTGTCCTACGCCAAAAGTACGCTCAGATATCCTTGAAGGCCTAGCTGAGGAAATAATAAAGTACGCGGCGTACCCAAGGCATGAGCATTTAGAGGAAGTGGCAAAGACTCTGATAGAGTCACATCCATGTTTACTGGAAAAAGTAACACAAACTGGATACTGTGGCTGGAAGCATTACTTGAAGATAAAAATGATGAACTTCCGCACCAAGCTGAGGTTTGTGTTTTATTTAATGGGTTCTTTATTTGTTTTTGTCCTAAGTACCAAGGCTTATGCTTTATATTTGTGCCAGCAGAGGGTGGAGCAAGATGTTAAATGCCAGTCCGACGGATTAGAAGTCTTGCATTTAAGGTCTTGTGCCACTTTGCGCCAGCATAAATGTATGAAAGACATGGCGCTAAGGACAAAACTAAAATGGAGCCCATTGTGTTTAAATTGTGAAGCAATTTTTGATCGTCAGTGAAAGGTGCTGAAAAAATATCATTGTTCTTCTCCTCAGCCGAGCTGGACACCCCGAGGTTGCCATCAACTCTCTGAAAAATAAGCGAAGTGGCCAGCAGACTCCAGCAGCCAACATCAAGAAGCCCAGAAAGGGAGATGTAAATTTCTGTCCGAACATCCCTAGTGGTGAAACAAAAGACAGTCTGGAGATGGAAAGGGTGGCCCTACTGACAGAGGTATAATGTGCAATACATTGTATCTTATCTTACCTATCCATGATTACACCATCTTCACGGCATGGCCAGTATGTACATAAGAGCTTTTCACCCGTCATGTTTTTTGCACTATACTTCTTGTCCAGCTCAGCTAAAGCAGCCCAACAGTTCATTTTGCACAGCACTGGACACTTTAGCTGTTTTGTGGTTACTTTGCACAGTTCATTTTTCTTTATCTATTACACTCAGTTTGTAAAATATTCTTACTCCCTAATCATATTGTTAAAGCAGAAGTAAGTGATATATTTGTGTTAATATAAGTCTTAAATAGTTATATCTTCCGACAGCAATCACTTACATAGAGTGTTCGGACCGAAACACGGGTCTCTCAGTCCCTCTGCTCTGCTCTGAGCCCAGGAGAAAACATTTATCGTATCCTACAGTTTTTATCCAATGAGGAGAGAGAACGGCATGCAGGGCTGTGTGTGCAGCCAAGGGACGCCGTGAATGTGGTGACGTAGGGACGAGGACTGTTATGGTGCGTTCAAGGAAACTCGTAACTCGTGTTTTTCCGAAGTTACGAGTGGCCGTTATAGTGACTTTCACAGGTAAAACAGGTCGGAAAAACACGAGTGGGTTGCCTGGAGCGCTACAAAATCGTTGTGACTTGAAGCTGTAATTTACGGTTTCAAAAGTCTGCCTGGAACGCAGCATTAGCCAAAACGACCGGATCGCTTACATCTGCTTTAATATTTCTGTTTCCAATTGTAATGTGTACCATTGCTGAGAGTTTCTCATCATATCTCGTTATACAAGTATCTTTACTGTATATGACAATGAAGTTTCATTCCATTTCAGGTAAAAAAGAAGAAAAGGAATGAGGCCCTCATCAAGGATAAGATGCAGCATACATTCTCCCTCAGGAGACAGGAGGTTCTCCAGGAGCCAAAGATTCCAGAGTTTTTCAATAAATGGCCAGCACTCTTTGACGTCATTGAGGCAAGTGTGAATCTGAAGTTTAGTAACTTAATTCAATGTCAGACATTGTCACACGTGGTAATCAGTCTGCACTTAAATGGCGCTTTTGTGCACCCAACAGGGCTCGACAGTGCGACTGTTTTGCTCGCATTTGCGAGTTGATAATTTCCAGTGCGAATAGTAAATTACATTCAGTCGCATCAGTGCGACTTTGACAGAAACTGTAGTACATGCACCGTTTTGCATGCTGTTTAACTCATTGGCTGCCAGCCATTTTCAGAGCAGAGAGCCCCATACTGCCAGCCGTTTTAGAGCATTTTGAACGATCTTATAAGACCCACAGAATATTGTGTTCTATGACTATATAAACACCGAAACTACCAAGAGAAAGAGTAGACTCTCTTGTTCAATAGGAAAAAAAAAGTTTGTTTCTACCTTTTTCCGTTCTTTAGTAAACAGCAGTAGAACGTAGGCTGGTTTCGCCAAAAACAGCAGTTTTTGACCAAAATTCTGAGAAAACAAGCTTTTTGTGGAAAGAAACATGTCAAGCAGAACAGTGACTTTGACGTTGATAATTTTTGCTTTAGTGACACCTCACACATCTGAACAGTGTTCTCCTTCTATAAAACAACAAAAACAACACTGAGAAAGGACTTTTGATGGCAAAATAATTTATTTACAAATATCAGTAAAAATGCATTAACTTTTTTGTACGTTTGTAGCTGTCACATGACCTCTGCCCCATGGTCGACCACTGCTCGATCCACGACCTGTAAATTATAGAAATATATAGAATTACCATAAAAATACATCTCTTATAGATGTAGTCAAGTGTGATGTGGAGTTTTTTTTTTTCTAACCTTTCCGATCAAAGCGATCCGCCCTTCTCTAAGCAGTAAAAGTTAGCTCGCTAGCAAGTTAGTTTATTTTATTATTTTTACCATTGATGTATTATATTATTACCTTCATGTCTTTCTGGAGCGTGGGGACGAGTCTCTGCTGCTCCTGGTTGATCCGGACGGAATCGCTCGGGTCACGTCCACCGAGCCGTCAGTTGAGCTGGGCTCTGGTCTGTGGTGACGCACCGTCAGCTGCTGATTCTCACCACTCGGCCCGGCTTCATCGCCGGTGTCCAGCGTCGGTGTCTTTTTCAATGATCTCCGTCATTTTCTCACGATCGCGACCCTCTTCCTCTCTGAACTACCGCGACACACACGGTACATAATGTGCCGACGTGCGGAACACATAGGCTCCGTGCATAAGTTTCTTTAGCATATCTCTTGTCATCTCGCTTCTTCTTCTCATAATCAATGCTGATCTCTCATCCAAAGAGGGCACTGCTGCCACCTACAGGACAGTTACACGTCTTCACACTAGTTTACAAGCCTGATATTGATGGACAAGCTCCGCCAGACCGTCCTCCAGCCCTTCCCGTTGAAAAACGCAATTGACGTCTATCGATGTCAATGGCAGTGAACGGTTGTAATTAGATTGACGTCTATAGACGTCAATGGCAGCCAATGAGTTAATATGAGCAATATTTTTTTCCCCCCTGCCTGTTTGGTGATTTTGGTCGCCACCTTGATTAAAGATTGTGTACATCGGGGCCGTTCAGATGCAGTGTCTTTTCCGCACATTACTTTCAAGGTCATGCACGCCAAGGCGGCGCCGTAGCAGTGCACATTCGGTGCGATGCGCTTTTTTTTTCGTGCACGTTCGACCTGCTTCTCCCTCCAGTACACGGTCTTGGGCTGTGTCTCTCCTCCTGTTTCACGGAGCTCTGCTCTGTTTGAAAGGTGAAGGAAGCAAGAAAAGGTGAAGAAGAAATATAGGTTTGCTGCTCATCAATACCCCCACCCCAGGGCCTTTGCCACCTTGGTCTCAAAACCCAGGGAAAATCAAATCAGACCTGTGATCAGATCTGATAGAGAGCTTCTCTAACCAATGCAGTCCTTCCATAACAGAGAGGTGACATGCGCACACACAGTGAAGACTGCAGCGCAAAACTAAAAACTAATATTGGTTGTAATAAATACTCTATTTTCTCACACACATTTGCATTGTTTGTCTTTCCTGATTTTTGTTAAGGCAAAGAGCCAGTTATAACATTAAAAATTAGCAGGGTTAGGATTAGGCTAAAGTACTTTATTTGTTTCAAAATTACATCTTTGCCAACATTGCTGAATTTTCATTGTGCTACTACAAAATGTTGTGTGCTACTAAATTTTTCAGTGTTTTTCCCAAGTGCTACTTAGAAAAAAGCTTAGCGTCAAGCCCTGCCCAAACCTAAGTGCTTAACCCTAGAACACTAACGTTACAAAAAGTAACACCATCACTAACGCCGGGTATTTTTTACCCGATATAATATACCCATAAAAAAATATTTCTCACCAAAGTATATTAAAATACAACAATACATGGCAAATTGAAGTACACGTCCTTAATTTTCCACTATACAATGTTTCACAAAATGAAAAAAGGTATCTTGGTGACCCTATAAAAAAATGTCCAAAATTTGTGATTTTTTTTTGTTTTTTTAACAAAAACTTCCTTAAAAAAAAACTAATGGAGCTGGGACTTTGTCCTTCAGACCACCCATTTGTGGGACATTTGAGCCTTATTTGGTGAAGTAAAAAGAAAAAAGAAGAATTTTCAGCATCACCAGAAATGGTCGCCAGATTTAGATACATAAACACTAACGTCGGGTGAAATCCACCCGAACATGTGCCTGCTGAAAAAACTAGGGATGGGAGCAGGGTAACATGCCTACCTTCAATGACGTCACTGAGCAGTATGAAGCTACCCAGGGACCCATGAAACTCAGACAACAGCAACATAATGAAAGTTATGAAACAATAATTTCATGGGTGAAAATCACCCGACGTTAGTGTTCTAGGGTTAAAGGGATAGTTCACCCTAGAATGATATTTCGCTCATTATCTACTCACCCTCATGTTGACTAAGGGCTGGAAGAAGTTTCAGAGTCCTCCGTCCCTTCTCTGAGTTACAGGGGGTCTTGGCGTAGCAGTGCATGTCCATATAACGGTTGCAAAGGGACACCAGAGCTCTTCGTAAAAAAACACACACAAAAAAACATCCAAATACCTCCATGATGCTCGTATGTAATGTCCGTCTTGTGCTGAAGCCCCAAATTGCGTAATTGTCCCGAAAAAAATTAAATAAGTCTATATTTTAAGCTTGTTTGTAGCGGAAGCTTCTCGAAGCTCCTCTTCCTGGTCCGTCCAAATCTCGCGTGATTCGCAGTAACCGCACTGACGCCGGCGCAAATCACGCGAGATTTGGACGGACCAGGAAGAGGAGCTTCGAGAAGCTTCCGCTACAAACATGCTTGGAATGTGGACTTATTTAATTTTTTTCGGGACAATTACGCAATTTGGGGCTTCAGCACAAGACGGACATTACATACGAGCATCATGGAGGTATTTGGATGTTTTTTTGTGTGTGTTTTTTTACGAAGAGCTCTGGTGTCCCTTTGCAACCGTTATATGGACATGCACTGCTACGCCAAGACCCCCTGTAACTCAGAGAAGGGACGGAGGACTCTGAAACTTCTTCCAGCCCTTAGTCAACATGAGGGTGAGTAGATAATGAGCGAAATATCATTCTAGGGTGAACTATCCCTTTAACAATGGCATTCTCTTATTCACCCAGTTAACAATTCAATGGCGGCATCCAGCTGCTGTGCAGCGCTCTCGCCTTGCTCAAGGACACTTTGACATGTGGACTGTCAGAGCCGGGATTTGAACCACTAACCTTCGGTCTATGATTGACCCCTCTAACAACTGAGCAACAGCCACCCCTGTTTTAAGTCGGTGTCCTGTCTCTGTTGTTTTTTACAGATCAACTTGGAGTTTATGCGGCTGACAACTGTACCACTGACCTCAAAATTTTGGGGGGAACTAGACCGCCTGACCGGCGACCTGATCAGGGTTTTCAACACTAAAGGGGGAGCTGCAGGGAAAAAAATCGGACCCATGATGGCAAAGATGGAGAATGTAAGTATTTTTTTGGTCTAACCCAGGGTGGGTGAAACTGACCAGCATGGAATCATGTAATGTTTGTTTCAGAATCAAGACATCAACGTGAGGCGTGATTGCGTTTTGAGATGTCTCAGCATCTACCTCTGTGAAGACCTGGACACATTGGTCAAAGAATACGTGGTAAGTGTGTCGTCTTTCTGTCCTTTATGCCAGATGTAAGTAATTTCCCTCTAGGTGTGCCTGATAACATGTAGTGTTCATGAGAATGTGATGGACATTAGGTCACATTGACCTTGACCACCAATAGTTCATCATTGAGTCCAATGGGTTGTTTGTTTTGAGTAAGAAATTCCCTCAAGGCAATGGTGGTAGTGCTGTCACTTGTAGGAAGTAAATCCAAATGGTCCGGAGGGGCCTGAAGTGAAGGGACGAGTCCTGGCACCCAAGCGTCTCCAATCTGCCAGCAACAATTCTTCCCCAAACAAGAAGGTGAGTACACAGAAACTTGATAGTTCTCATAAAGCAGCAGTTATGTAATTGACACCTGTTTTGGAAATGTTATTTAGTAAGAAATGCCTTTCAGATTATGTTAGTTCGGTTTTAATTCTTGATTCTGATCAGCTTGATTCTCCTTTGTGTGTGTGTGTGTGTGTGTGTGTGTGTGTGTGTGTGGGGGGGTCAAAAGGATGCATGTTGTGGACTGTCAGCTTATGAGCTCCAACGCCTTAAGAACATCAGAGAGAGGGAAGCCTTCTTATCGTCCTTGATGTTATTGCAAGTAAGTGGACATGTTGACTGGAACTCTAACCAACACAAGATTGATCAACTGGTCTCTCTCTCCCTCTCTCTCTATCCTATCACACTTTGTCTGTCTCCCCCTACTCTCTCTTTTCTTTCTCCCTCCCCCTTTCTGTGTCTGACTATCTCCCTCTTCTCTCTGTCTCTCCGTCCTGCCTTTTCTCTCTTCCCCTAGGTCTTCTCCCTCTCTGTCTGTCTCTCTCTGTCACACACACATCACACATATAGCTTTATTGTGTGTTACCTCCTATCACAGTGTAACTTCACACATATATAAAGCATGGGATTTGAACTCATTGAGTGCCAACCACATAATTTCTCGTTTTTCGTTCCCATGCGTTGAGTGCCAAAAACGAGATTTTTCGTTCCTTTTTTTAAATTATGAAAATAGACACTTTAATACACATTATATGTAAATTTGGGGACTCTACGACGAGCAGAACTGAAATAGATGACGATCAAAGTCACATGACAGCTCATGATCTGGAAGTTTTTATCATAACTGGGCTTCTGCAAACGGAGTTCTGCATGTGGATGCAGCAGCTGCTCTGCTCTCACCCGCGAGGCTCCAGCTGCTCGGAGCCGAAACAGGAAGCTCTCAGCCGACAGTCCCGCCCGGGTCTTCATCTGGAGCAACACCGTGTCCTCTCCAAAGTCCTCCCGCGGTAAAATCTGATGGTCTCTGGGCCAAAGCAGGCCGCCGGCACCGACCCGTACCACAGAAGGACCGCGACCACCGGCGGGACCGGTGTTCCCGAGCCGCTGTGGCCGACAGACCCTCACGTTCTGCGGCGAGAGGCTGTGACACGGCACGGTGCGTCTGTGTTATTGTTGTTTAGTGGCGCCCCCCCCGCCCCCGATGGTGGTTTTGTGAATAGAACAACAATTGTTGTATATATTTATCTTACACGAGCCCTTTGATCCAGAAATGCGAGTGTCAGAAGAGCGACAGGCACAAACAGAGCACCTTTCATAAAAGACGCTCTATCTCCTTTTCTAGAAAAAAAGCAGGGATTTTGGTGAAACCCAGCCATGTTTAGCTTGAGTTTTCTCAGGAACGGAGGCACATAGAAAAAAACGGTTTGTGGTCATTTGAAGCATAAAGTTTCACCTTTCAATTGAGCTACAGTATGTGTTGGTAGCAATAATATAGAATACACTATGGCTCTACATAAAAAGTCAAAAATGGTCTAAATTGCCGGTACACTTGACTAAAACTTTGGAAAGGAGCGTGGCACTCAATGAGTTAAAAAGATGTAAAAGTAGGGCTAAATTGTTACTTCTCAATTTTTTCTACAATGAGGTTTACAAAGATAATGCCATTCCTGTATTCATCCTTTACCATACCTTGTAGTGTATTTAGGGCTGATATATGTGGAGAAAATAATGAGATAATTACCGTATTGTTTTATCTGTCAAAAGGCAGCTGAGGATCTGAGGCAGCCAAAGCCGGGTGTGAAGAGGTAAGTCATAAAACAGCGTAGTAGTGAGGATACTTTGTTTTGTTTTGGCTGTTGGGACTGATTCTATTTAGTAGAAGGGGGCATTTGCAAGGGTTGATGGGTTAGGGGAGAAAAGGTCAGGATAGGAAAAGATTAGTTCCTTCTATTTCCTAACAGGAAAACGAAGGAGGTTAGGAGAGAGGGAGGGCAGCACGAGAGAGGTTTGGAGAGGGTTGGATAGGAGGGAGGAGTAAACCTTACCCTATGAGAGGAGATTAGGAGAGATGGTGGAGGGTAGGAGTGAGGGAGCAGTAGGTTTGCCTCTTTCCTACTGTCCTTTCGCCCTACTTTGGCTCTTATATTATTATTATATTGGTTACTTATGAGAATGTTTTCATGAACCTCACAAATTTCTGAATAAAATGGGTTCCCGGCCCTGTATTTTTTCTTTTTTTACATTTTTAAGTTGGGATGTTTTGTTGACTCCATTTTTATTGTGGCAGGTCAAAGGCTTCGTTGGATAAAGTGCACTCTCCTCTGTCTTCCCGGAAATCCTTGCGTCTTAAGGAAGCACAAAACCTTAGCCTCAGAGGAGGACGAACCTATGAACATGTAAGTTAGTCTCTTATGTTTCATGTGCACCATTAAATATTCACTAAATTAAAGGATTACCGTAAGAGTATTAATTTTAAGCAGTGAGACACAACATGCCATTCTTTACGGCACAGAGTAACCACAAACATGGTAAAGAATGGCATCGAGATTCTTTGACACAACCCTCATTGTGATCAACAATGCTCAAACACCACTTTTTTAAATCATATTTAAATAGTTGATGACCATTGAATGTACAACTCCATTTATACATAATGTGACTTTTTGTTTTGTTTTCCAGGCTTTTAGGGAGTCAAAGATCTTGAGGTCATTGTAACCTTGAACTCCATCCCATTCTCATGAACGCTGTATCTACAGTGCCTTAAGGGAATTTTTTCAAATTAACATGCACTTGGCCTCAATGATGAGCTGCTTAGAATTTGGTGGTCAAAGGTAAGGGTGACACAGCTCATTGTTCTCTGTTCCCTCCATCTTTCAGGACATCGAATGCAGTGAGGCCGAGGCAGATGTCGCAGGGACAACCATGGCAATCTACACCGTTCAAGCTGAGGGTGATGATCATGATGGTCCTGGTGGACTCTTTGCGGATGTCGGTGTGGTCCTGGAAGGGGTCGAAGTTCTCCACAACCTCCAAAGTATCAACCATGCATGCGTAATGCTTTATGGGTTGATCTATGCTCTTAATCTAAGCTATCCAAAAAGCTTGAAGAATACATTCGAAGCTTACCAGAAGATCCTGATGGACCTGGAATCGTCCAAGCTTTCCCCCAAAGTGCAAGCACTGAAACTCAAATTGCTCAGGTGACTCTTTTTTGGGGTGGTGCGGTGATGGGAGGAGGAAGTACAGGAAGAGACCGCCCATACATGCCGATAACCATTTGTTTATAGTGTTCCTGTACGTTCACCTTGAAGATTTACAAATCAAACACAGAAAGCTAGAAACGGAAGGTGCTCAGTTAACTATGTTCTACTACTTTTAAAAAAAAAAGTGTTGAATGTTGTTTCAAATGGCAGGTCCTTTCAGTATATCCCATTATTGCGATCGTTGCAGCAGATACTTGATTCTCCTGAGTGTTGAATAGAGTTATGGAGCGATACTGCTGGTTTTCAGGCTGGTCAGTGTGACTGCTCTGTTCTGTGGGTATCAATAAGAGATGGTGTGTACTTAAAGGAAAACCTGTTCCTCTCAAGTGATGAGTGTTTGATGTGTGATAATGTATTGAATGTTGTTGAGCCTGTAGTTTGTTCTAGATAAAAAAAAAATTGCAGGTCCTGTCAATATATCCTATTACTGCTCTGTGTTCTGTGGGTATCAATAACTCTATTCAACACTTCAGTAGAATCAAGTATCTGCTGCAACAGAGCAGTAACACTGACCAGCCTGAAAACCAGCAGTATCGCTCCATAAGAGATGGGTGTGGAAAACCCGTTCCTCTCAAGTGATGAGTGTTTGATGTGTGAATCTTCCAGATGTGTGATGATGTATTGAACGTTGTTGAGCCTGTAGTTTGTTCTAGATCAAAAAAATGGCAGGTCCTTTCAGTATATCCCATTATTGCGATTGTTGCAGCAGATACTTGATTCTACTGAAGTGTTGAATAGAGTTATGGAGCGATACTGCTGGTTTTCAGGCTGGTCAGTGTTACTGCTCTGTGTTCTGTGGGTATCAACAACTCTATTCAACACTTCAGTAGAATCAAGTATCTGCTGCAACAATCGCAGTGATGGGATATACTGAAAGGACCTGCCATTTTTTTGATCTAGAACAAACTACAGGCTCAACAACGTTCAATACATTATCACACATCTGTAGAGTCACATATCAAACACTCATCACTTGAGAGGAACGGGTTTTCCTTTAAAGGGGACCTATTATGCTTTTCCAGCTTTTCAGACTTTTATATATGTTTAAAATGTTGGATAATGGTTCTAGAGGCCGTGGAAGTGTCATATCCTGAGGTTAATGCATTTGGAGGTAAACCCTGCTAGATAATTGGGATTTCTCTGCACACCTGTTACACTCGGTTGCGCTGAGTTTTTTTTGACATCAGCTCGCGTCTACGTCGATGCGTGCCGGACTCCCCTACATGGTCATGCCGAGGTCTCTGCTCCAGCCGGCCCCGCCTCCTCCCATGCTGCTCTGTTGTGCCTGGTGTCACAGCGGAGAGCGGAGCGGACTACTTCCTGCTTCTTCCCTGCATGTTGTAGCGCTGTAGCGTCACTTTACTAAGTTTTATTTAGAAGTTTACACCGACGTTTCATGTAAGTGAAGCTGTACCTGTGTGAGGAGCATAGACTGGTGAGGAGCGACGTACCGCCGGGGCGACGTTGTTCGCCGGACCGACGTAACGCTGGACCGCCGGAGCACTGGAGCTCTGGAGCTGCACCGGCTCCTCACACAGGCAGAGCCCGTCTGCAGGCCTCCTTGGCCGGGCAGGCGTCCGTGCTCATCGCGGTAGAGAAAACCATCGCTAATAAACATACCCGCAGGTTTTTTAGACGTTTACCGCCGTGTGGTTAGTCTATTTAGCAGAATGTTGGTCTCATTGATGAAATCTTGTGGCAGTTGAATTAGTTTGAATGAAAAGTGAAGCTGTGAGAAGGAGGAGGAGAGGAGCAGTGCTGCTGTAGTCTATGTGCACAAATCACCACATTTACATCAATAAATAACTGTTTTACAATGAACTGACCATTCTGCATATATTTTTAATTTATTTTATATATTTATTTTTGCATTTTTATATTACATGTTACATGGTTACAGTAGCCTACATGGCAAAGACTACTCTATACCATCTTTGGTTAGGGTGAGACTAGGTCATGGGCACATTTCATTACACAATGTAGACTGGTCAGATGCAAACTGGAGATCTGGCAATTTGCCTACTGCAGATTTAGCTTTTGTTTGCATACTACATTTTGGCCAAATCAGTATAGGTACTAGTAGTAGACATCGTCATGGTAACGCAATGCTGAGGGAGTGGTTCATTTGCATTTAAAGGGAGGGGCCACTCAAACAGACCGTTTTGCAGAGCCCTGTTTTTGAGAATGCTGTGATGTTTGATCTTTGGGGTATTTTGACCGAAGCACGTCACAGACATGTCTTTAAGACACCCAGGAACTATTTTAGTTGGTGCAAAAAGGAGCATAATAGGTCCCCTTTAAACTTAAAATATTTGATAAATATCAAATAAAGATTTTCTATGTTTAAAAATGTTACGGTGATATGGATATTTTTTCTTGCTGTTTTGGTACATGAAATTATTTGACAATATCAATTAATGCTCTGTGTATTAAAGGTTGAATATGTAAAATATTTATTAAAAGCTATATTTTTTCAAAATTACCTAGCAACGGTCTGGCAATCGACTGCTGGAATTCTTTTTCTGTTGTTCTGGTAATCCTACATATTCAACCTTTAAGTTTACAGAATAGAATGAATGACACAGAATACACTATTGTCTGGCAAGTTCTGCATCCAACAATAGAACTGCTAATTTGGCTGATTATTTTAAAATATTTACATCTAATATTTTCTTTATTTTTATTACTTTCTGATTTTATTTCTGAATTTCAGTTTTTTTAATCATTACAAAAACGCAAACTTTTTTAACTGGAAAATTAACAGTAACAATATATTTTTTTTACCGTAAAAGAGGAAAATGTTTTACCGTAATTTAACGGTCAAGTTCTGGCAACCACAGCTGCCGGTATTGTACTGTAAAAAATTACAACTTTTCATGTAAATTAAACATAGTTTTTTTAAAATGTAAAATTTTTATTTTTTACGGTAAAGTATTGAATTAAGCACATTTTTTTACTGTAAAATCAACAACTTTTCATGTAAATTTTCAGGTAAAACAATGTTTTTTAAAATGTAAATTATTTATTTTTTGCGATAAAATGATGAAATAAGCACATTTTGTAACTGTAAAATCAACAGTATCAATACATTTGTTTACCGTAAATGACAAAAATGTTTTACCGCAATTTAACGGTCGAGTTCTGGCAACCACAGCTGCCGGTATTTTACCGTAAAAACAACATTTTTTTTTTTTTACAGTGTAAATAAGAAATAGGCTAAGTGAATCAAGGGATGATAAGTTCCTAACTCTGGGCAGGAAAGTGCTAGACTCGTGAAACCAACGTGTGTGGATAGCTGAGGACCTAAGCTTTCCAACGATACCGAGTCCGACCCAACTTTCTCAAGATAAGGGGGCGTGGCCTCGAAAAGAAGGGCGAAATCGGCTGTATCTCAAGAACGGTAAGTCGGAAAAATACGAGCCACACACCATCGTGTTCAGCGTGGTCGAATTATGGGGGAAAGCCGTCGGGTCCGACAGTGTCCGACCTTCCCTCGGCGAGTTATGGCCGAAAACGCACCTAGGCGGGCCAAAGTGGGCCAAAATTGGCCTCCACATGCTCCCAGGCTCATATCTCTGGCTAGGAATGTGCTAGAGACGCGGGGAAAAGTTCTACGGAAAGCTACGGACCTCAGCTATCCAGAAAAACAAAGTCCGACGTCACTTTCTATATTTCCGCTAGTAGTTTTTTGCAGTTAAGTGAAAAGAGGGAAGTAATTTGGACTCTTTGGCTGTGCCCCATTTTTTTTTTTGGGCACAGGTGGCGCCACTGAGTGTCCAGCATGCAGCAGACGATCCAGCAAGAACTTTGGACTGGTTAAGGTTAGTAAAAATGACATGTCCAGGCGTAAGTAAGAAATAGGCTAAGTGAATCAAGGGATGATAAGTTCCTAACTCTGGGCAGGAAAGGGCTAGACTCGTGAAACCAACGTGTGTGGATAGCTGAGGACCTAAGCTTTCCAACGATACCGAGTCCGACCCAACTTTCTCAAGATAAGGGGGCGTGGCCTCGAAAAGAAGGGCGAAATCGGCTGTATCTCAAGAACGGTAAGTCAGAAAAATACGAGCCACACACCATCGTGTTCAGCGTGGTCGAATTATGGGGGAAAGCCGTCGGGTCCGACAGTGTCCGACCTTCCCTCGGCGAGTTATGGCCGAAAACGCCCCTATGCGGAGCAAAGTGGGCCAAAATTGGCCTCCACATGCTCCCAGGCTCATATCTCTGGCTAGGAATGTGCTAGAGACGTGGGGAAAAGTTCTACGGAAAGCTACGGACCTCAGCTATCCAGAAAAACAAAGTCCGACGTCACTTTCTATATTTCCGCTAGTAGTTTTTTGCAGTTAAGTGAAAAGAGGGAAGTAATTTGGACTCTTTGGCTGTGCCCCATTTTTTTTTTTTGGGCACAGGTGGCGCCACTGAGTGTCCAGCATGCAGCAGACGACCCAGCAAGAACTTTGGACTGGTTAAGGTTAGTAAAAATGACATGTCCAGGTGTAAGTAAGAAATAGGCTAAGTGAATCAAGGGATGATAAGTTCCTAACTCTGGGCAGGAAAGTGCTAGACTCGTGAAACCAACGTGTGTGGATAGCTGAGGACCTAAGCTTTCCAACGATACCGAGTCCGACCCAACTTTTTCAAGATAAGGGGGCGTGGCCTCGAAAAGAAGGGCGAAATCGGCTGTATCTCAAGAACGGTAAGTCGGAAAAATACGAGCCACACACCATCGTGTTCAGCGTGGTCGAATTATGGGGGAAAGCCGTCGGGTCCGACAGTGTCCGACCTTCCCTCGGCGAGTTATGGCCGAAAACGCACCTAGGCGGGCCAAAGTGGGCCAAAATTGGCCTCCACATGCTCCCAGGCTCATATCTCTGGCTAGGAATGTGCTAGAGACGCGGGGAAAAGTTCTACGGAAAGCTACGGACCTCAGCTATCCAGAAAAACAAAGTCCGACGTCACTTTCTATATTTCCGCTAGTAGTTTTTTGCAGTTAAGTGAAAAGAGGGAAGTAATTTGGACTCTTTGGCTGTGCCCCATTTTTTTTTTTGGGCACAGGTGGCGCCACTGAGTGTCCAGCATGCAGCAGACGATCCAGCAAGAACTTTGGACTGGTTAAGGTTAGTAAAAATGACATGTCCAGGCGTAAGTAAGAAATAGGCTAAGTGAATCAAGGGATGATAAGTTCCTAACTCTGGGCAGGAAAGGGCTAGACTCGTGAAACCAACGTGTGTGGATAGCTGAGGACCTAAGCTTTCCAACGATACCGAGTCCGACCCAACTTTCTCAAGATAAGGGGGCGTGGCCTCGAAAAGAAGGGCGAAATCGGCTGTATCTCAAGAACGGTAAGTCAGAAAAATACGAGCCACACACCATCGTGTTCAGCGTGGTCGAATTATGGGGGAAAGCCGTCGGGTCCGACAGTGTCCGACCTTCCCTCGGCGAGTTATGGCCGAAAACGCACCTATGCGGGCCAAAGTGGGCCAAAATTGGCCTCCACATGCTCCCAGGCTCATATCTCTGGCTAGGAATGTGCTAGAGACGTGGGGAAAAGTTCTACGGAAAGCTACGGACCTCAGCTATCCAGAAAAACAAAGTCCGACGTCACTTTCTATATTTCCGCTAGTAGTTTTTTGCAGTTAAGTGAAAAGAGGGAAGTAATTTGGACTCTTTGGCTGTGCCCCATTTTTTTTTTTTGGGCACAGGTGGCGCCACTGAGTGTCCAGCATGCAGCAGACGACCCAGCAAGAACTTTGGACTGGTTAAGGTTAGTAAAAATGACATGTCCAGGCGTAAGTAAGAAATAGGCTAAGTGAATCAAGGGATGATAAGTTCCTAACTCTCGGCAGGAAAGTGCTAGACTCGTGAAACCAACGTGTGTGGATAGCTGAGGACCTAAGCTTTCCAACGATACCGAGTCCGACCCAACTTTTTCAAGATAAGGGGGCGTGGCCTCGAAAAGAAGGGCGAAATCGGCTGTATCTCAAGAACGGTAAGTCAGAAAAATACGAGCCACACACCATCGTGTTCAGCGTGGTCGAATTATGGGGGAAAGCCGTCGGGTCCGACAGTGTCCGACCTTCCCTCGGCGAGTTATGGCCGAAAACGCACCTAGGCGGGCCAAAGTGGGCCAAAATTGGCCTCCACATGCTCCCAGGCTCATATCTCTGGCTAGGAATGTGCTAGAGACGCGGGGAAAAGTTCTACGGAAAGCTACGGACCTCAGCTATCCAGAAAAACAAAGTCCGACGTCACTTTCTATATTTCCGCTAGTAGTTTTTTGCAGTTAAGTGAAAAGAGGGAAGTAATTTGGACTCTTTGGCTGTGCCCCATTTTTTTTTTTGGGCACAGGTGGCGCCACTGAGTGTCCAGCATGCAGCAGACGATCCAGCAAGAACTTTGGACTGGTTAAGGTTAGTAAAAATGACATGTCCAGGCGTAAGTAAGAAATAGGCTAAGTGAATCAAGGGATGATAAGTTCCTAACTCTGGGCAGGAAAGGGCTAGACTCGTGAAACCAACGTGTGTGGATAGCTGAGGACCTAAGCTTTCCAACGATACCGAGTCCGACCCAACTTTCTCAAGATAAGGGGGCGTGGCCTCGAAAAGAAGGGCGAAATCGGCTGTATCTCAAGAACGGTAAGTCAGAAAAATACGAGCCACACACCATCGTGTTCAGCGTGGTCGAATTATGGGGGAAAGCCGTCGGGTCCGACAGTGTCCGACCTTCCCTCGGCGAGTTATGGCCGAAAACGCACCTATGCGGGCCAAAGTGGGCCAAAATTGGCCTCCACATGCTCCCAGGCTCATATCTCTGGCTAGGAATGTGCTAGAGACGCGGGGAAAAGTTCTACGGAAAGCTACGGACCTCAGCTATCCAGAAAAACAAAGTCCGACGTCACTTTCTATATTTCCGCTAGTAGTTTTTTGCAGTTAAGTGAAAAGAGGGAAGTAATTTGGACTCTTTGGCTGTGCCCCATTTTTTTTTTTGGGCACAGGTGGCGCCACTGAGTGTCCAGCATGCAGCAGACGATCCAGCAAGAACTTTGGACTGGTTAAGGTTAGTAAAAATGACATGTCCAGGCGTAAGTAAGAAATAGGCTAAGTGAATCAAGGGATGATAAGTTCCTAACTCTGGGCAGGAAAGGGCTAGACTCGTGAAACCAACGTGTGTGGATAGCTGAGGACCTAAGCTTTCCAACGATACCGAGTCCGACCCAACTTTCTCAAGATAAGGGGGCGTGGCCTCGAAAAGAAGGGCGAAATCGGCTGTATCTCAAGAACGGTAAGTCAGAAAAATACGAGCCACACACCATCGTGTTCAGCGTGGTCGAATTATGGGGGAAAGCCGTCGGGTCCGACAGTGTCCGACCTTCCCTCGGCGAGTTATGGCCGAAAACGCACCTAGGCGGGCCAAAGTGGGCCAAAATTGGCCTCCACATGCTCCCAGGCTCATATCTCTGGCTAGGAATGTGCTAGAGACGCGGGGAAAAGTTCTACGGAAAGCTACGGACCTCAGCTATCCAGAAAAACAAAGTCCGACGTCACTTTCTATATTTCCGCTAGTAGTTTTTTGCAGTTAAGTGAAAAGAGGGAAGTAATTTGGACTCTTTGGCTGTGCCCCATTTTTTTTTTTGGGCACAGGTGGCGCCACTGAGTGTCCAGCATGCAGCAGACGATCCAGCAAGAACTTTGGACTGGTTAAGGTTAGTAAAAATGACATGTCCAGGCGTAAGTAAGAAATAGGCTAAGTGAATCAAGGGATGATAAGTTCCTAACTCTGGGCAGGAAAGTGCTAGACTCGTGAAACCAACGTGTGTGGATAGCTGAGGACCTAAGCTTTCCAACGATACCGAGTCCGACCCAACTTTCTCAAGATAAGGGGGCGTGGCCTCGAAAAGAAGGGCGAAATCGGCTGTATCTCAAGAACGGTAAGTCAGAAAAATACGAGCCACACACCATCGTGTTCAGCGTGGTCGAATTATGGGGGAAAGCCGTCGGGTCCGACAGTGTCCGACCTTCCCTCGGCGAGTTATGGCCGAAAACGCACCTAGGCGGGCCAAAGTGGGCCAAAATTGGCCTCCACATGCTCCCAGGCTCATATCTCTGGCTAGGAATGTGCTAGAGACGCGGGGAAAAGTTCTACGGAAAGCTACGGACCTCAGATATCCAGAAAAACAAAGTCCGACGTCACTTTCTATATTTCCGCTAGTAGTTTTTTGCAGTTAAGTGAAAAGAGGGAAGTAATTTGGACTCTTTGGCTGTGCCCCATTTTTTTTTTTGGGCACAGGTGGCGCCACTGAGTGTCCAGCATGCAGCAGACGATCCAGCAAGAACTTTGGACTGGTTAAGGTTAGTAAAAATGACATGTCCAGGCGTAAGTAAGAAATAGGCTAAGTGAATCAAGGGATGATAAGTTCCTAACTCTGGGCAGGAAAGGGCTAGACTCGTGAAACCAACGTGTGTGGATAGCTGAGGACCTAAGCTTTCCAACGATACCGAGTCCGACCCAACTTTCTCAAGATAAGGGGGCGTGGCCTCGAAAAGAAGGGCGAAATCGGCTGTATCTCAAGAACGGTAAGTCAGAAAAATACGAGCCACACACCATCGTGTTCAGCGTGGTCGAATTATGGGGGAAAGCCGTCGGGTCCGACAGTGTCCGACCTTCCCTCGGCGAGTTATGGCCGAAAACGCACCTAGGCGGGCCAAAGTGGGCCAAAATTGGCCTCCACATGCTCCCAGGCTCATATCTCTGGCTAGGAATGTGCTAGAGACGCGGGGAAAAGTTCTACGGAAAGCTACGGACCTCAGCTATCCAGAAAAACAAAGTCCGACGTCACTTTCTATATTTCCGCTAGTAGTTTTTTGCAGTTAAGTGAAAAGAGGGAAGTAATTTGGACTCTTTGGCTGTGCCCCATTTTTTTTTTTGGGCACAGGTGGCGCCACTGAGTGTCCAGCATGCAGCAGACGATCCAGCAAGAACTTTGGACTGGTTAAGGTTAGTAAAAATGACATGTCCAGGCGTAAGTAAGAAATAGGCTAAGTGAATCAAGGGATGATAAGTTCCTAACTCTGGGCAGGAAAGGGCTAGACTCGTGAAACCAACGTGTGTGGATAGCTGAGGACCTAAGCTTTCCAACGATACCGAGTCCGACCCAACTTTCTCAAGATAAGGGGGCGTGGCCTCGAAAAGAAGGGCGAAATCGGCTGTATCTCAAGAACGGTAAGTCAGAAAAATACGAGCCACACACCATCGTGTTCAGCGTGGTCGAATTATGGGGGAAAGCCGTCGGGTCCGACAGTGTCCGACCTTCCCTCGGCGAGTTATGGCCGAAAACGCACCTAGGCGGGCCAAAGTGGGCCAAAATTGGCCTCCACATGCTCCCAGGCTCATATCTCTGGCTAGGAATGTGCTAGAGACGCGGGGAAAAGTTCTACGGAAAGCTACGGACCTCAGCTATCCAGAAAAACAAAGTCCGACGTCACTTTCTATATTTCCGCTAGTAGTTTTTTGCAGTTAAGTGAAAAGAGGGAAGTAATTTGGACTCTTTGGCTGTGCCCCATTTTTTTTTTTGGGCACAGGTGGCGCCACTGAGTGTCCAGCATGCAGCAGACGATCCAGCAAGAACTTTGGACTGGTTAAGGTTAGTAAAAATGACATGTCCAGGCGTAAGTAAGAAATAGGCTAAGTGAATCAAGGGATGATAAGTTCCTAACTCTGGGCAGGAAAGGGCTAGACTCGTGAAACCAACGTGTGTGGATAGCTGAGGACCTAAGCTTTCCAACGATACCGAGTCCGACCCAACTTTCTCAAGATAAGGGGGCGTGGCCTCGAAAAGAAGGGCGAAATCGGCTGTATCTCAAGAACGGTAAGTCAGAAAAATACGAGCCACACACCATCGTGTTCAGCGTGGTCGAATTATGGGGGAAAGCCGTCGGGTCCGACAGTGTCCGACCTTCCCTCGGCGAGTTATGGCCGAAAACGCACCTAGGCGGGCCAAAGTGGGCCAAAATTGGCCTCCACATGCTCCCAGGCTCATATCTCTGGCTAGGAATGTGCTAGAGACGCGGGGAAAAGTTCTACGGAAAGCTACGGACCTCAGCTATCCAGAAAAACAAAGTCCGACGTCACTTTCTATATTTCCGCTAGTAGTTTTTTGCAGTTAAGTGAAAAGAGGGAAGTAATTTGGACTCTTTGGCTGTGCCCCATTTTTTTTTTGGGCACAGGTGGCGCCACTGAGTGTCCAGCATGCAGCAGACGATCCAGCAAGAACTTTGGACTGGTTAAGGTTAGTAAAAATGACATGTCCAGGCGTAAGTAAGAAATAGGCTAAGTGAATCAAGGGATGATAAGTTCCTAACTCTGGGCAGGAAAGGGCTAGACTCGTGAAACCAACGTGTGTGGATAGCTGAGGACCTAAGCTTTCCAACGATACCGAGTCCGACCCAACTTTCTCAAGATAAGGGGGCGTGGCCTCGAAAAGAAGGGCGAAATCGGCTGTATCTCAAGAACGGTAAGTCAGAAAAATACGAGCCACACACCATCGTGTTCAGCGTGGTCGAATTATGGGGGAAAGCCGTCGGGTCCGACAGTGTCCGACCTTCCCTCGGCGAGTTATGGCCGAAAACGCACCTAGGCGGGCCAAAGTGGGCCAAAATTGGCCTCCACATGCTCCCAGGCTCATATCTCTGGCTAGGAATGTGCTAGAGACGCGGGGAAAAGTTCTACGGAAAGCTACGGACCTCAGCTATCCAGAAAAACAAAGTCCGACGTCACTTTCTATATTTCCGCTAGTAGTTTTTTGCAGTTAAGTGAAAAGAGGGAAGTAATTTGGACTCTTTGGCTGTGCCCCATTTTTTTTTTTGGGCACAGGTGGCGCCACTGAGTGTCCAGCATGCAGCAGACGATCCAGCAAGAACTTTGGACTGGTTAAGGTTAGTAAAAATGACATGTCCAGGCGTAAGTAAGAAATAGGCTAAGTGAATCAAGGGATGATAAGTTCCTAACTCTGGGCAGGAAAGGGCTAGACTCGTGAAACCAACGTGTGTGGATAGCTGAGGACCTAAGCTTTCCAACGATACCGAGTCCGACCCAACTTTCTCAAGATAAGGGGGCGTGGCCTCGAAAAGAAGGGCGAAATCGGCTGTATCTCAAGAACGGTAAGTCAGAAAAATACGAGCCACACACCATCGTGTTCAGCGTGGTCGAATTATGGGGGAAAGCCGTCGGGTCCGACAGTGTCCGACCTTCCCTCGGCGAGTTATGGCCGAAAACGCACCTAGGCGGGCCAAAGTGGGCCAAAATTGGCCTCCACATGCTCCCAGGCTCATATCTCTGGCTAGGAATGTGCTAGAGACGCGGGGAAAAGTTCTACGGAAAGCTACGGACCTCAGCTATCCAGAAAAACAAAGTCCGACGTCACTTTCTATATTTCCGCTAGTAGTTTTTTGCAGTTAAGTGAAAAGAGGGAAGTAATTTGGACTCTTTGGCTGTGCCCCATTTTTTTTTTTGGGCACAGGTGGCGCCACTGAGTGTCCAGCATGCAGCAGACGATCCAGCAAGAACTTTGGACTGGTTAAGGTTAGTAAAAATGACATGTCCAGGCGTAAGTAAGAAATAGGCTAAGTGAATCAAGGGATGATAAGTTCCTAACTCTGGGCAGGAAAGGGCTAGACTCGTGAAACCAACGTGTGTGGATAGCTGAGGACCTAAGCTTTCCAACGATACCGAGTCCGACCCAACTTTCTCAAGATAAGGGGGCGTGGCCTCGAAAAGAAGGGCGAAATCGGCTGTATCTCAAGAACGGTAAGTCAGAAAAATACGAGCCACACACCATCGTGTTCAGCGTGGTCGAATTATGGGGGAAAGCCGTCGGGTCCGACAGTGTCCGACCTTCCCTCGGCGAGTTATGGCCGAAAACGCACCTAGGCGGGCCAAAGTGGGCCAAAATTGGCCTCCACATGCTCCCAGGCTCATATCTCTGGCTAGGAATGTGCTAGAGACGCGGGGAAAAGTTCTACGGAAAGCTACGGACCTCAGATATCCAGAAAAACAAAGTCCGACGTCACTTTCTATATTTCCGCTAGTAGTTTTTTGCAGTTAAGTGAAAAGAGGGAAGTAATTTGGACTCTTTGGCTGTGCCCCATTTTTTTTTTTGGGCACAGGTGGCGCCACTGAGTGTCCAGCATGCAGCAGACGATCCAGCAAGAACTTTGGACTGGTTAAGGTTAGTAAAAATGACATGTCCAGGCGTAAGTAAGAAATAGGCTAAGTGAATCAAGGGATGATAAGTTCCTAACTCTGGGCAGGAAAGGGCTAGACTCGTGAAACCAACGTGTGTGGATAGCTGAGGACCTAAGCTTTCCAACGATACCGAGTCCGACCCAACTTTCTCAAGATAAGGGGGCGTGGCCTCGAAAAGAAGGGCGAAATCGGCTGTATCTCAAGAACGGTAAGTCAGAAAAATACGAGCCACACACCATCGTGTTCAGCGTGGTCGAATTATGGGGGAAAGCCGTCGGGTCCGACAGTGTCCGACCTTCCCTCGGCGAGTTATGGCCGAAAACGCACCTAGGCGGGCCAAAGTGGGCCAAAATTGGCCTCCACATGCTCCCAGGCTCATATCTCTGGCTAGGAATGTGCTAGAGACGCGGGGAAAAGTTCTACGGAAAGCTACGGACCTCAGCTATCCAGAAAAACAAAGTCCGACGTCACTTTCTATATTTCCGCTAGTAGTTTTTTGCAGTTAAGTGAAAAGAGGGAAGTAATTTGGACTCTTTGGCTGTGCCCCATTTTTTTTTTTGGGCACAGGTGGCGCCACTGAGTGTCCAGCATGCAGCAGACGATCCAGCAAGAACTTTGGACTGGTTAAGGTTAGTAAAAATGACATGTCCAGGCGTAAGTAAGAAATAGGCTAAGTGAATCAAGGGATGATAAGTTCCTAACTCTGGGCAGGAAAGGGCTAGACTCGTGAAACCAACGTGTGTGGATAGCTGAGGACCTAAGCTTTCCAACGATACCGAGTCCGACCCAACTTTCTCAAGATAAGGGGGCGTGGCCTCGAAAAGAAGGGCGAAATCGGCTGTATCTCAAGAACGGTAAGTCAGAAAAATACGAGCCACACACCATCGTGTTCAGCGTGGTCGAATTATGGGGGAAAGCCGTCGGGTCCGACAGTGTCCGACCTTCCCTCGGCGAGTTATGGCCGAAAACGCACCTAGGCGGGCCAAAGTGGGCCAAAATTGGCCTCCACATGCTCCCAGGCTCATATCTCTGGCTAGGAATGTGCTAGAGACGCGGGGAAAAGTTCTACGGAAAGCTACGGACCTCAGCTATCCAGAAAAACAAAGTCCGACGTCACTTTCTATATTTCCGCTAGTAGTTTTTTGCAGTTAAGTGAAAAGAGGGAAGTAATTTGGACTCTTTGGCTGTGCCCCATTTTTTTTTTTGGGCACAGGTGGCGCCACTGAGTGTCCAGCATGCAGCAGACGATCCAGCAAGAACTTTGGACTGGTTAAGGTTAGTAAAAATGACATGTCCAGGCGTAAGTAAGAAATAGGCTAAGTGAATCAAGGGATGATAAGTTCCTAACTCTGGGCAGGAAAGGGCTAGACTCGTGAAACCAACGTGTGTGGATAGCTGAGGACCTAAGCTTTCCAACGATACCGAGTCCGACCCAACTTTCTCAAGATAAGGGGGCGTGGCCTCGAAAAGAAGGGCGAAATCGGCTGTATCTCAAGAACGGTAAGTCAGAAAAATACGAGCCACACACCATCGTGTTCAGCGTGGTCGAATTATGGGGGAAAGCCGTCGGGTCCGACAGTGTCCGACCTTCCCTCGGCGAGTTATGGCCGAAAACGCACCTAGGCGGGCCAAAGTGGGCCAAAATTGGCCTCCACATGCTCCCAGGCTCATATCTCTGGCTAGGAATGTGCTAGAGACGCGGGGAAAAGTTCTACGGAAAGCTACGGACCTCAGCTATCCAGAAAAACAAAGTCCGACGTCACTTTCTATATTTCCGCTAGTAGTTTTTTGCAGTTAAGTGAAAAGAGGGAAGTAATTTGGACTCTTTGGCTGTGCCCCATTTTTTTTTTTGGGCACAGGTGGCGCCACTGAGTGTCCAGCATGCAGCAGACGATCCAGCAAGAACTTTGGACTGGTTAAGGTTAGTAAAAATGACATGTCCAGGCGTAAGTAAGAAATAGGCTAAGTGAATCAAGGGATGATAAGTTCCTAACTCTGGGCAGGAAAGGGCTAGACTCGTGAAACCAACGTGTGTGGATAGCTGAGGACCTAAGCTTTCCAACGATACCGAGTCCGACCCAACTTTCTCAAGATAAGGGGGCGTGGCCTCGAAAAGAAGGGCGAAATCGGCTGTATCTCAAGAACGGTAAGTCAGAAAAATACGAGCCACACACCATCGTGTTCAGCGTGGTCGAATTATGGGGGAAAGCCGTCGGGTCCGACAGTGTCCGACCTTCCCTCGGCGAGTTATGGCCGAAAACGCACCTAGGCGGGCCAAAGTGGGCCAAAATTGGCCTCCACATGCTCCCAGGCTCATATCTCTGGCTAGGAATGTGCTAGAGACGCGGGGAAAAGTTCTACGGAAAGCTACGGACCTCAGCTATCCAGAAAAACAAAGTCCGACGTCACTTTCTATATTTCCGCTAGTAGTTTTTTGCAGTTAAGTGAAAAGAGGGAAGTAATTTGGACTCTTTGGCTGTGCCCCATTTTTTTTTTTGGGCACAGGTGGCGCCACTGAGTGTCCAGCATGCAGCAGACGATCCAGCAAGAACTTTGGACTGGTTAAGGTTAGTAAAAATGACATGTCCAGGCGTAAGTAAGAAATAGGCTAAGTGAATCAAGGGATGATAAGTTCCTAACTCTGGGCAGGAAAGGGCTAGACTCGTGAAACCAACGTGTGTGGATAGCTGAGGACCTAAGCTTTCCAACGATACCGAGTCCGACCCAACTTTCTCAAGATAAGGGGGCGTGGCCTCGAAAAGAAGGGCGAAATCGGCTGTATCTCAAGAACGGTAAGTCAGAAAAATACGAGCCACACACCATCGTGTTCAGCGTGGTCGAATTATGGGGGAAAGCCGTCGGGTCCGACAGTGTCCGACCTTCCCTCGGCGAGTTATGGCCGAAAACGCACCTAGGCGGGCCAAAGTGGGCCAAAATTGGCCTCCACATGCTCCCAGGCTCATATCTCTGGCTAGGAATGTGCTAGAGACGCGGGGAAAAGTTCTACGGAAAGCTACGGACCTCAGCTATCCAGAAAAACAAAGTCCGACGTCACTTTCTATATTTCCGCTAGTAGTTTTTTGCAGTTAAGTGAAAAGAGGGAAGTAATTTGGACTCTTTGGCTGTGCCCCATTTTTTTTTTTGGGCACAGGTGGCGCCACTGAGTGTCCAGCATGCAGCAGACGATCCAGCAAGAACTTTGGACTGGTTAAGGTTAGTAAAAATGACATGTCCAGGCGTAAGTAAGAAATAGGCTAAGTGAATCAAGGGATGATAAGTTCCTAACTCTGGGCAGGAAAGGGCTAGACTCGTGAAACCAACGTGTGTGGATAGCTGAGGACCTAAGCTTTCCAACGATACCGAGTCCGACCCAACTTTCTCAAGATAAGGGGGCGTGGCCTCGAAAAGAAGGGCGAAATCGGCTGTATCTCAAGAACGGTAAGTCAGAAAAATACGAGCCACACACCATCGTGTTCAGCGTGGTCGAATTATGGGGGAAAGCCGTCGGGTCCGACAGTGTCCGACCTTCCCTCGGCGAGTTATGGCCGAAAACGCACCTAGGCGGGCCAAAGTGGGCCAAAATTGGCCTCCACATGCTCCCAGGCTCATATCTCTGGCTAGGAATGTGCTAGAGACGCGGGGAAAAGTTCTACGGAAAGCTACGGACCTCAGCTATCCAGAAAAACAAAGTCCGACGTCACTTTCTATATTTCCGCTAGTAGTTTTTTGCAGTTAAGTGAAAAGAGGGAAGTAATTTGGACTCTTTGGCTGTGCCCCATTTTTTTTTTTGGGCACAGGTGGCGCCACTGAGTGTCCAGCATGCAGCAGACGATCCAGCAAGAACTTTGGACTGGTTAAGGTTAGTAAAAATGACATGTCCAGGCGTAAGTAAGAAATAGGCTAAGTGAATCAAGGGATGATAAGTTCCTAACTCTGGGCAGGAAAGGGCTAGACTCGTGAAACCAACGTGTGTGGATAGCTGAGGACCTAAGCTTTCCAACGATACCGAGTCCGACCCAACTTTCTCAAGATAAGGGGGCGTGGCCTCGAAAAGAAGGGCGAAATCGGCTGTATCTCAAGAACGGTAAGTCAGAAAAATACGAGCCACACACCATCGTGTTCAGCGTGGTCGAATTATGGGGGAAAGCCGTCGGGTCCGACAGTGTCCGACCTTCCCTCGGCGAGTTATGGCCGAAAACGCACCTAGGCGGGCCAAAGTGGGCCAAAATTGGCCTCCACATGCTCCCAGGCTCATATCTCTGGCTAGGAATGTGCTAGAGACGCGGGGAAAAGTTCTACGGAAAGCTACGGACCTCAGCTATCCAGAAAAACAAAGTCCGACGTCACTTTCTATATTTCCGCTAGTAGTTTTTTGCAGTTAAGTGAAAAGAGGGAAGTAATTTGGACTCTTTGGCTGTGCCCCATTTTTTTTTTTGGGCACAGGTGGCGCCACTGAGTGTCCAGCATGCAGCAGACGATCCAGCAAGAACTTTGGACTGGTTAAGGTTAGTAAAAATGACATGTCCAGGCGTAAGTAAGAAATAGGCTAAGTGAATCAAGGGATGATAAGTTCCTAACTCTGGGCAGGAAAGGGCTAGACTCGTGAAACCAACGTGTGTGGATAGCTGAGGACCTAAGCTTTCCAACGATACCGAGTCCGACCCAACTTTCTCAAGATAAGGGGGCGTGGCCTCGAAAAGAAGGGCGAAATCGGCTGTATCTCAAGAACGGTAAGTCAGAAAAATACGAGCCACACACCATCGTGTTCAGCGTGGTCGAATTATGGGGGAAAGCCGTCGGGTCCGACAGTGTCCGACCTTCCCTCGGCGAGTTATGGCCGAAAACGCACCTAGGCGGGCCAAAGTGGGCCAAAATTGGCCTCCACATGCTCCCAGGCTCATATCTCTGGCTAGGAATGTGCTAGAGACGCGGGGAAAAGTTCTACGGAAAGCTACGGACCTCAGCTATCCAGAAAAACAAAGTCCGACGTCACTTTCTATATTTCCGCTAGTAGTTTTTTGCAGTTAAGTGAAAAGAGGGAAGTAATTTGGACTCTTTGGCTGTGCCCCATTTTTTTTTTTGGGCACAGGTGGCGCCACTGAGTGTCCAGCATGCAGCAGACGATCCAGCAAGAACTTTGGACTGGTTAAGGTTAGTAAAAATGACATGTCCAGGCGTAAGTAAGAAATAGGCTAAGTGAATCAAGGGATGATAAGTTCCTAACTCTGGGCAGGAAAGGGCTAGACTCGTGAAACCAACGTGTGTGGATAGCTGAGGACCTAAGCTTTCCAACGATACCGAGTCCGACCCAACTTTCTCAAGATAAGGGGGCGTGGCCTCGAAAAGAAGGGCGAAATCGGCTGTATCTCAAGAACGGTAAGTCAGAAAAATACGAGCCACACACCATCGTGTTCAGCGTGGTCGAATTATGGGGGAAAGCCGTCGGGTCCGACAGTGTCCGACCTTCCCTCGGCGAGTTATGGCCGAAAACGCACCTAGGCGGGCCAAAGTGGGCCAAAATTGGCCTCCACATGCTCCCAGGCTCATATCTCTGGCTAGGAATGTGCTAGAGACGCGGGGAAAAGTTCTACGGAAAGCTACGGACCTCAGCTATCCAGAAAAACAAAGTCCGACGTCACTTTCTATATTTCCGCTAGTAGTTTTTTGCAGTTAAGTGAAAAGAGGGAAGTAATTTGGACTCTTTGGCTGTGCCCCATTTTTTTTTTTGGGCACAGGTGGCGCCACTGAGTGTCCAGCATGCAGCAGACGATCCAGCAAGAACTTTGGACTGGTTAAGGTTAGTAAAAATGACATGTCCAGGCGTAAGTAAGAAATAGGCTAAGTGAATCAAGGGATGATAAGTTCCTAACTCTGGGCAGGAAAGGGCTAGACTCGTGAAACCAACGTGTGTGGATAGCTGAGGACCTAAGCTTTCCAACGATACCGAGTCCGACCCAACTTTCTCAAGATAAGGGGGCGTGGCCTCGAAAAGAAGGGCGAAATCGGCTGTATCTCAAGAACGGTAAGTCAGAAAAATACGAGCCACACACCATCGTGTTCAGCGTGGTCGAATTATGGGGGAAAGCCGTCGGGTCCGACAGTGTCCGACCTTCCCTCGGCGAGTTATGGCCGAAAACGCACCTAGGCGGGCCAAAGTGGGCCAAAATTGGCCTCCACATGCTCCCAGGCTCATATCTCTGGCTAGGAATGTGCTAGAGACGCGGGGAAAAGTTCTACGGAAAGCTACGGACCTCAGCTATCCAGAAAAACAAAGTCCGACGTCACTTTCTATATTTCCGCTAGTAGTTTTTTGCAGTTAAGTGAAAAGAGGGAAGTAATTTGGACTCTTTGGCTGTGCCCCATTTTTTTTTTGGGCACAGGTGGCGCCACTGAGTGTCCAGCATGCAGCAGACGATCCAGCAAGAACTTTGGACTGGTTAAGGTTAGTAAAAATGACATGTCCAGGCGTAAGTAAGAAATAGGCTAAGTGAATCAAGGGATGATAAGTTCCTAACTCTGGGCAGGAAAGGGCTAGACTCGTGAAACCAACGTGTGTGGATAGCTGAGGACCTAAGCTTTCCAACGATACCGAGTCCGACCCAACTTTCTCAAGATAAGGGGGCGTGGCCTCGAAAAGAAGGGCGAAATCGGCTGTATCTCAAGAACGGTAAGTCAGAAAAATACGAGCCACACACCATCGTGTTCAGCGTGGTCGAATTATGGGGGAAAGCCGTCGGGTCCGACAGTGTCCGACCTTCCCTCGGCGAGTTATGGCCGAAAACGCACCTAGGCGGGCCAAAGTGGGCCAAAATTGGCCTCCACATGCTCCCAGGCTCATATCTCTGGCTAGGAATGTGCTAGAGACGCGGGGAAAAGTTCTACGGAAAGCTACGGACCTCAGCTATCCAGAAAAACAAAGTCCGACGTCACTTTCTATATTTCCGCTAGTAGTTTTTTGCAGTTAAGTGAAAAGAGGGAAGTAATTTGGACTCTTTGGCTGTGCCCCATTTTTTTTTTTGGGCACAGGTGGCGCCACTGAGTGTCCAGCATGCAGCAGACGATCCAGCAAGAACTTTGGACTGGTTAAGGTTAGTAAAAATGACATGTCCAGGCGTAAGTAAGAAATAGGCTAAGTGAATCAAGGGATGATAAGTTCCTAACTCTGGGCAGGAAAGGGCTAGACTCGTGAAACCAACGTGTGTGGATAGCTGAGGACCTAAGCTTTCCAACGATACCGAGTCCGACCCAACTTTCTCAAGATAAGGGGGCGTGGCCTCGAAAAGAAGGGCGAAATCGGCTGTATCTCAAGAACGGTAAGTCAGAAAAATACGAGCCACACACCATCGTGTTCAGCGTGGTCGAATTATGGGGGAAAGCCGTCGGGTCCGACAGTGTCCGACCTTCCCTCGGCGAGTTATGGCCGAAAACGCACCTAGGCGGGCCAAAGTGGGCCAAAATTGGCCTCCACATGCTCCCAGGCTCATATCTCTGGCTAGGAATGTGCTAGAGACGCGGGGAAAAGTTCTACGGAAAGCTACGGACCTCAGCTATCCAGAAAAACAAAGTCCGACGTCACTTTCTATATTTCCGCTAGTAGTTTTTTGCAGTTAAGTGAAAAGAGGGAAGTAATTTGGACTCTTTGGCTGTGCCCCATTTTTTTTTTTGGGCACAGGTGGCGCCACTGAGTGTCCAGCATGCAGCAGACGATCCAGCAAGAACTTTGGACTGGTTAAGGTTAGTAAAAATGACATGTCCAGGCGTAAGTAAGAAATAGGCTAAGTGAATCAAGGGATGATAAGTTCCTAACTCTGGGCAGGAAAGGGCTAGACTCGTGAAACCAACGTGTGTGGATAGCTGAGGACCTAAGCTTTCCAACGATACCGAGTCCGACCCAACTTTCTCAAGATAAGGGGGCGTGGCCTCGAAAAGAAGGGCGAAATCGGCTGTATCTCAAGAACGGTAAGTCAGAAAAATACGAGCCACACACCATCGTGTTCAGCGTGGTCGAATTATGGGGGAAAGCCGTCGGGTCCGACAGTGTCCGACCTTCCCTCGGCGAGTTATGGCCGAAAACGCACCTAGGCGGGCCAAAGTGGGCCAAAATTGGCCTCCACATGCTCCCAGGCTCATATCTCTGGCTAGGAATGTGCTAGAGACGCGGGGAAAAGTTCTACGGAAAGCTACGGACCTCAGCTATCCAGAAAAACAAAGTCCGACGTCACTTTCTATATTTCCGCTAGTAGTTTTTTGCAGTTAAGTGAAAAGAGGGAAGTAATTTGGACTCTTTGGCTGTGCCCCATTTTTTTTTTTGGGCACAGGTGGCGCCACTGAGTGTCCAGCATGCAGCAGACGATCCAGCAAGAACTTTGGACTGGTTAAGGTTAGTAAAAATGACATGTCCAGGCGTAAGTAAGAAATAGGCTAAGTGAATCAAGGGATGATAAGTTCCTAACTCTGGGCAGGAAAGGGCTAGACTCGTGAAACCAACGTGTGTGGATAGCTGAGGACCTAAGCTTTCCAACGATACCGAGTCCGACCCAACTTTCTCAAGATAAGGGGGCGTGGCCTCGAAAAGAAGGGCGAAATCGGCTGTATCTCAAGAACGGTAAGTCAGAAAAATACGAGCCACACACCATCGTGTTCAGCGTGGTCGAATTATGGGGGAAAGCCGTCGGGTCCGACAGTGTCCGACCTTCCCTCGGCGAGTTATGGCCGAAAACGCACCTAGGCGGGCCAAAGTGGGCCAAAATTGGCCTCCACATGCTCCCAGGCTCATATCTCTGGCTAGGAATGTGCTAGAGACGCGGGGAAAAGTTCTACGGAAAGCTACGGACCTCAGCTATCCAGAAAAACAAAGTCCGACGTCACTTTCTATATTTCCGCTAGTAGTTTTTTGCAGTTAAGTGAAAAGAGGGAAGTAATTTGGACTCTTTGGCTGTGCCCCATTTTTTTTTTTGGGCACAGGTGGCGCCACTGAGTGTCCAGCATGCAGCAGACGATCCAGCAAGAACTTTGGACTGGTTAAGGTTAGTAAAAATGACATGTCCAGGCGTAAGTAAGAAATAGGCTAAGTGAATCAAGGGATGATAAGTTCCTAACTCTGGGCAGGAAAGGGCTAGACTCGTGAAACCAACGTGTGTGGATAGCTGAGGACCTAAGCTTTCCAACGATACCGAGTCCGACCCAACTTTCTCAAGATAAGGGGGCGTGGCCTCGAAAAGAAGGGCGAAATCGGCTGTATCTCAAGAACGGTAAGTCAGAAAAATACGAGCCACACACCATCGTGTTCAGCGTGGTCGAATTATGGGGGAAAGCCGTCGGGTCCGACAGTGTCCGACCTTCCCTCGGCGAGTTATGGCCGAAAACGCACCTAGGCGGGCCAAAGTGGGCCAAAATTGGCCTCCACATGCTCCCAGGCTCATATCTCTGGCTAGGAATGTGCTAGAGACGCGGGGAAAAGTTCTACGGAAAGCTACGGACCTCAGCTATCCAGAAAAACAAAGTCCGACGTCACTTTCTATATTTCCGCTAGTAGTTTTTTGCAGTTAAGTGAAAAGAGGGAAGTAATTTGGACTCTTTGGCTGTGCCCCATTTTTTTTTTTGGGCACAGGTGGCGCCACTGAGTGTCCAGCATGCAGCAGACGATCCAGCAAGAACTTTGGACTGGTTAAGGTTAGTAAAAATGACATGTCCAGGCGTAAGTAAGAAATAGGCTAAGTGAATCAAGGGATGATAAGTTCCTAACTCTGGGCAGGAAAGGGCTAGACTCGTGAAACCAACGTGTGTGGATAGCTGAGGACCTAAGCTTTCCAACGATACCGAGTCCGACCCAACTTTCTCAAGATAAGGGGGCGTGGCCTCGAAAAGAAGGGCGAAATCGGCTGTATCTCAAGAACGGTAAGTCAGAAAAATACGAGCCACACACCATCGTGTTCAGCGTGGTCGAATTATGGGGGAAAGCCGTCGGGTCCGACAGTGTCCGACCTTCCCTCGGCGAGTTATGGCCGAAAACGCACCTAGGCGGGCCAAAGTGGGCCAAAATTGGCCTCCACATGCTCCCAGGCTCATATCTCTGGCTAGGAATGTGCTAGAGACGCGGGGAAAAGTTCTACGGAAAGCTACGGACCTCAGCTATCCAGAAAAACAAAGTCCGACGTCACTTTCTATATTTCCGCTAGTAGTTTTTTGCAGTTAAGTGAAAAGAGGGAAGTAATTTGGACTCTTTGGCTGTGCCCCATTTTTTTTTTTGGGCACAGGTGGCGCCACTGAGTGTCCAGCATGCAGCAGACGATCCAGCAAGAACTTTGGACTGGTTAAGGTTAGTAAAAATGACATGTCCAGGCGTAAGTAAGAAATAGGCTAAGTGAATCAAGGGATGATAAGTTCCTAACTCTGGGCAGGAAGGGCTAGACTCGTGAAACCAACGTGTGTGGATAGCTGAGGACCTAAGCTTTCCAACGATACCGAGTCCGACCCAACTTTCTCAAGATAAGGGGGCGTGGCCTCGAAAAGAAGGGCGAAATCGGCTGTATCTCAAGAACGGTAAGTCAGAAAAATACGAGCCACACACCATCGTGTTCAGCGTGGTCGAATTATGGGGGAAAGCCGTCGGGTCCGACAGTGTCCGACCTTCCCTCGGCGAGTTATGGCCGAAAACGCACCTAGGCGGGCCAAAGTGGGCCAAAATTGGCCTCCACATGCTCCCAGGCTCATATCTCTGGCTAGGAATGTGCTAGAGACGCGGGGAAAAGTTCTACGGAAAGCTACGGACCTCAGCTATCCAGAAAAACAAAGTCCGACGTCACTTTCTATATTTCCGCTAGTAGTTTTTTGCAGTTAAGTGAAAAGAGGGAAGTAATTTGGACTCTTTGGCTGTGCCCCATTTTTTTTTTTGGGCACAGGTGGCGCCACTGAGTGTCCAGCATGCAGCAGACGATCCAGCAAGAACTTTGGACTGGTTAAGGTTAGTAAAAATGACATGTCCAGGCGTAAGTAAGAAATAGGCTAAGTGAATCAAGGGATGATAAGTTCCTAACTCTGGGCAGGAAAGGGCTAGACTCGTGAAACCAACGTGTGTGGATAGCTGAGGACCTAAGCTTTCCAACGATACCGAGTCCGACCCAACTTTCTCAAGATAAGGGGGCGTGGCCTCGAAAAGAAGGGCGAAATCGGCTGTATCTCAAGAACGGTAAGTCAGAAAAATACGAGCCACACACCATCGTGTTCAGCGTGGTCGAATTATGGGGGAAAGCCGTCGGGTCCGACAGTGTCCGACCTTCCCTCGGCGAGTTATGGCCGAAAACGCACCTAGGCGGGCCAAAGTGGGCCAAAATTGGCCTCCACATGCTCCCAGGCTCATATCTCTGGCTAGGAATGTGCTAGAGACGCGGGGAAAAGTTCTACGGAAAGCTACGGACCTCAGCTATCCAGAAAAACAAAGTCCGACGTCACTTTCTATATTTCCGCTAGTAGTTTTTTGCAGTTAAGTGAAAAGAGGGAAGTAATTTGGACTCTTTGGCTGTGCCCCATTTTTTTTTTTGGGCACAGGTGGCGCCACTGAGTGTCCAGCATGCAGCAGACGATCCAGCAAGAACTTTGGACTGGTTAAGGTTAGTAAAAATGACATGTCCAGGCGTAAGTAAGAAATAGGCTAAGTGAATCAAGGGATGATAAGTTCCTAACTCTGGGCAGGAAAGGGCTAGACTCGTGAAACCAACGTGTGTGGATAGCTGAGGACCTAAGCTTTCCAACGATACCGAGTCCGACCCAACTTTCTCAAGATAAGGGGGCGTGGCCTCGAAAAGAAGGGCGAAATCGGCTGTATCTCAAGAACGGTAAGTCAGAAAAATACGAGCCACACACCATCGTGTTCAGCGTGGTCGAATTATGGGGGAAAGCCGTCGGGTCCGACAGTGTCCGACCTTCCCTCGGCGAGTTATGGCCGAAAACGCACCTAGGCGGGCCAAAGTGGGCCAAAATTGGCCTCCACATGCTCCCAGGCTCATATCTCTGGCTAGGAATGTGCTAGAGACGCGGGGAAAAGTTCTACGGAAAGCTACGGACCTCAGCTATCCAGAAAAACAAAGTCCGACGTCACTTTCTATATTTCCGCTAGTAGTTTTTTGCAGTTAAGTGAAAAGAGGGAAGTAATTTGGACTCTTTGGCTGTGCCCCATTTTTTTTTTTGGGCACAGGTGGCGCCACTGAGTGTCCAGCATGCAGCAGACGATCCAGCAAGAACTTTGGACTGGTTAAGGTTAGTAAAAATGACATGTCCAGGCGTAAGTAAGAAATAGGCTAAGTGAATCAAGGGATGATAAGTTCCTAACTCTGGGCAGGAAAGGGCTAGACTCGTGAAACCAACGTGTGTGGATAGCTGAGGACCTAAGCTTTCCAACGATACCGAGTCCGACCCAACTTTCTCAAGATAAGGGGGCGTGGCCTCGAAAAGAAGGGCGAAATCGGCTGTATCTCAAGAACGGTAAGTCAGAAAAATACGAGCCACACACCATCGTGTTCAGCGTGGTCGAATTATGGGGGAAAGCCGTCGGGTCCGACAGTGTCCGACCTTCCCTCGGCGAGTTATGGCCGAAAACGCACCTAGGCGGGCCAAAGTGGGCCAAAATTGGCCTCCACATGCTCCCAGGCTCATATCTCTGGCTAGGAATGTGCTAGAGACGCGGGGAAAGTTCTACGGAAAGCTACGGACCTCAGCTATCCAGAAAAACAAAGTCCGACGTCACTTTCTATATTTCCGCTAGTAGTTTTTTGCAGTTAAGTGAAAAGAGGGAAGTAATTTGGACTCTTTGGCTGTGCCCCATTTTTTTTTTTGGGCACAGGTGGCGCCACTGAGTGTCCAGCATGCAGCAGACGATCCAGCAAGAACTTTGGACTGGTTAAGGTTAGTAAAAATGACATGTCCAGGCGTAAGTAAGAAATAGGCTAAGTGAATCAAGGGATGATAAGTTCCTAACTCTGGGCAGGAAAGGGCTAGACTCGTGAAACCAACGTGTGTGGATAGCTGAGGACCTAAGCTTTCCAACGATACCGAGTCCGACCCAACTTTCTCAAGATAAGGGGGCGTGGCCTCGAAAAGAAGGGCGAAATCGGCTGTATCTCAAGAACGGTAAGTCAGAAAAATACGAGCCACACACCATCGTGTTCAGCGTGGTCGAATTATGGGGGAAAGCCGTCGGGTCCGACAGTGTCCGACCTTCCCTCGGCGAGTTATGGCCGAAAACGCACCTAGGCGGGCCAAAGTGGGCCAAAATTGGCCTCCACATGCTCCCAGGCTCATATCTCTGGCTAGGAATGTGCTAGAGACGCGGGGAAAAGTTCTACGGAAAGCTACGGACCTCAGCTATCCAGAAAAACAAAGTCCGACGTCACTTTCTATATTTCCGCTAGTAGTTTTTTGCAGTTAAGTGAAAAGAGGGAAGTAATTTGGACTCTTTGGCTGTGCCCCATTTTTTTTTTTGGGCACAGGTGGCGCCACTGAGTGTCCAGCATGCAGCAGACGATCCAGCAAGAACTTTGGACTGGTTAAGGTTAGTAAAAATGACATGTCCAGGCGTAAGTAAGAAATAGGCTAAGTGAATCAAGGGATGATAAGTTCCTAACTCTGGGCAGGAAAGGGCTAGACTCGTGAAACCAACGTGTGTGGATAGCTGAGGACCTAAGCTTTCCAACGATACCGAGTCCGACCCAACTTTCTCAAGATAAGGGGGCGTGGCCTCGAAAAGAAGGGCGAAATCGGCTGTATCTCAAGAACGGTAAGTCAGAAAAATACGAGCCACACACCATCGTGTTCAGCGTGGTCGAATTATGGGGGAAAGCCGTCGGGTCCGACAGTGTCCGACCTTCCCTCGGCGAGTTATGGCCGAAAACGCACCTAGGCGGGCCAAAGTGGGCCAAAATTGGCCTCCACATGCTCCCAGGCTCATATCTCTGGCTAGGAATGTGCTAGAGACGCGGGGAAAAGTTCTACGGAAAGCTACGGACCTCAGCTATCCAGAAAAACAAAGTCCGACGTCACTTTCTATATTTCCGCTAGTAGTTTTTTGCAGTTAAGTGAAAAGAGGGAAGTAATTTGGACTCTTTGGCTGTGCCCCATTTTTTTTTTTGGGCACAGGTGGCGCCACTGAGTGTCCAGCATGCAGCAGACGATCCAGCAAGAACTTTGGACTGGTTAAGGTTAGTAAAAATGACATGTCCAGGCGTAAGTAAGAAATAGGCTAAGTGAATCAAGGGATGATAAGTTCCTAACTCTGGGCAGGAAAGGGCTAGACTCGTGAAACCAACGTGTGTGGATAGCTGAGGACCTAAGCTTTCCAACGATACCGAGTCCGACCCAACTTTCTCAAGATAAGGGGGCGTGGCCTCGAAAAGAAGGGCGAAATCGGCTGTATCTCAAGAACGGTAAGTCAGAAAAATACGAGCCACACACCATCGTGTTCAGCGTGGTCGAATTATGGGGGAAAGCCGTCGGGTCCGACAGTGTCCGACCTTCCCTCGGCGAGTTATGGCCGAAAACGCACCTAGGCGGGCCAAAGTGGGCCAAAATTGGCCTCCACATGCTCCCAGGCTCATATCTCTGGCTAGGAATGTGCTAGAGACGCGGGGAAAAGTTCTACGGAAAGCTACGGACCTCAGCTATCCAGAAAAACAAAGTCCGACGTCACTTTCTATATTTCCGCTAGTAGTTTTTTGCAGTTAAGTGAAAAGAGGGAAGTAATTTGGACTCTTTGGCTGTGCCCCATTTTTTTTTTTGGGCACAGGTGGCGCCACTGAGTGTCCAGCATGCAGCAGACGATCCAGCAAGAACTTTGGACTGGTTAAGGTTAGTAAAAATGACATGTCCAGGCGTAAGTAAGAAATAGGCTAAGTGAATCAAGGGATGATAAGTTCCTAACTCTGGGCAGGAAAGGGCTAGACTCGTGAAACCAACGTGTGTGGATAGCTGAGGACCTAAGCTTTCCAACGATACCGAGTCCGACCCAACTTTCTCAAGATAAGGGGGCGTGGCCTCGAAAAGAAGGGCGAAATCGGCTGTATCTCAAGAACGGTAAGTCAGAAAAATACGAGCCACACACCATCGTGTTCAGCGTGGTCGAATTATGGGGGAAAGCCGTCGGGTCCGACAGTGTCC
>NW_028221046.1:205000-240392 GCF_045865225.1 Trachurus japonicus | reverse complement strand
GCTTGTTACAATACTTTGTCAAAGTGGCCTCTCTCTTTGGGGAAGGGGTACATCTGCAAGAAAAATGGGTGAAACCACAACCGATGTTGCCTGGGCAACCTTTTCCATCAATCTTCCTCCTGCCTCTTGAGTCTTGGAACATTTATGCTGTTTCACAACTTAGTCTATGTAACAGTTGTGTTAATACACTGTTGTTACTCTTTGATACAGTGTAATAAGAACATTAAAGTGTACCTGCTGGGATACCTCAGTTCTTAACCATTAACTGCAATAACCAGTGTCTTCGATAGTGTACCACGTGTGCTGTTACACAACTTAGTATATGTAACAGTTGTGTTAGTACACCGTTGTTACTCTTTGATACAGTGGAATGAGCACATTAAAATAAAGTGTACCTGCTGGGATACCTCAGTCCTTAAACATTAACTGCAATAACCAGTGTCTTCGATAGTGTACCACATGTGCTGTTACACAACTTAGTATATGTAATAGTTGTGTTAGTACACACTAGTTACTCTTTGATACAGTGAAATAAGCACATTAAAATAAAGTGTACCTGGGTCGGGATACCTCAACTCTTATAAATTAACTGCAATAACCAGTGTCTTTGTACTGTCTTTGAGGGTTAAAAAAGTGTGTGCTTTTGTTCAAAGAAACCACGTCCGAGTGAGTGGTCTTCTCTTTGGTTCAGAGAAACCGCGTCGAAGTGAGCGCTCGGCTCCTCAAGTCCAGCTATGTTGTGTTTTTTCTGTTGCATGCTCACTTCTCATGCTCGGGTGTAAAAGTGAGCACAGACGGCTAAACAGACTGCTAAATAATATTGTTGGACGCTTTTGCCTTGGGGAATGTCTATCTGTGAGTAGAATATGTCAATAGTGTTACATGATTGTGTATTTTTGTAATTAAGACATGATTAGTTATGATTTCGGTAAATATACCTTGCTAGCTTTCAGTCTATGCTAACTCTTTTCATTTTGTTAATCTGGATGCTAATTGAAGTGTACCTATTCATGCAATGCTACTGTAAGTACTGTAAGTAAATTGTGTTTCTGTGATCATTTCAGTTTTACGGAGGAGAAATAGAGGACTCCATTAAAGGACAGGAAAAGATCAAGCCTTGTGGTTTTTTTTTTTTAAAATAAAGGACGATTTTGAGTGTGTGGTTTATGCATACACATTGCTGATGATGTTTTCAGTTCCATATGAATTGAGTTATCCAGCATTGTCTCATTTTCTGAAAAAATGCTATTCTAGTTATTGGTTTATGTAAAAATACTTGAGTACCAAGTTTCTGCATGATGTTACATGTAAGTATGTAGCAGGTACACTTTATTTTAATGTGCTTATTCCACTGTATCAAAGAGTAACAAGTGTGTACTAACACAATCGTTACATATACTAAGTTGTGTAACAACAGCACAAGTGGTACAAGATCGAAGACACTGATTATTGCAGTTAATGTTTAAGGACTGAGGTATCCCAGCAGGCACACTTTAATGTTCTTATTACACTGTATCAAAGAGTAACAACGGTGTACTAACACAACTGTTACATATAATAAGTTGTGTAACAGCACACGTGGTACACTATCAAAGACACTGGTTATTGCAGTTAATGTTTAAGGACTGAGGTATCCCAGCAGGTACACTTTATTTTAATGTGCTCATTCCACTGTATCAAAGAGTAACAACGGTGTACTAACACAACTGTTACATATACTAAGTTGTGTAACAGCACACGTGGTACACTATCGAAGACACTGGTTATTGCAGTTAATGGTTAAGAACTGAGGTATCCCAGCAGGTACACTTTAATGTTCTTATTACACTGTATCAAAGAGTAACAACGGTGTACTAACACAACTGTTACATAGACTAAGTTGTGAAACAGCACAAGTGGTACAAGACTGAAGACATTGGTTATTGCAGTTAATGTTTAAGGACTGAGGTATCCCAGCAGGTACACTTTAATGTTCTTATTACACTGTATCAAAGTGTAACAACGGTGTATTAACACAACTGTTACATATACTAAGTTGTGAAACAGCATACATGTTCCAAGACTCAAGAGGCAGGAGGAAGACTGATGGAAAAGGTTGCCCAGGCAACATGGGTTGTGGTTTCACCCATTTTTCTTGCAGATGTACCCCTTCCCCAAAGAGAGAGGCCACTTTGACCAGGTATTGTAACAAGCATTTCTTATTACAAGTGTAACAAGGACCTGTAAGTACACCAAAATACACTATGTATTTACAATGTAAGTACATGCTATTACATGCAGTTACATAGGTAATTACACTGTAATTAATTAGGTAACTACACAGGAACAAGGACCCCTTAAAATAAAGTGTTACCCCATTTGGATGTAAATAAAAGTTCATAAGCAATTATTTCTGCTTCTTTTGTGAATTGTTAAGAGTCAAACATATTTACAGTGTCAATATATGAAGTCCTTCAAATATCAATTTGAAAATGTCAAACTTTCAAACAAATTCTGAAATTGAAGATAGTAATTTGGAAGTTCATAGTTATTGATGAAAATGTGGAAGTGCTACCAAATTGCAATCTATGATTGAGCTGTGGTTGGAAATGAGACTTTGGAATCCATAATATGAGAAATTGGAAGTACTACCAAATTATAATCAATGATTGAGTTTGTTCCACAGATGAGGCTTTGGCATCGATGATGAATGAGAAATTGGAAGTGCCACCAAATTCCAGTCTCTGACTCAGCTAGGTCCATAGATGAGACTTTGAAAGCTATGTTAAATGAGAAATTGGAAGTACTACCAAATTCTAATCTATGATTGAGCTTGTTCCACAGACGAGACTTTGGAAATGATAATGGATGAGAAATTGGAAGTGCCACCACATTCTTATCTCTGACTCAGCTTGGTCCATAGATGAGACTTTGAAAGCTGTTTTATATGAGAAGTTGGGAATACTACCAAATTCTAATTTATGATTGAGCTTGTTCCACAGACAAGACTTTGGAAACGATGACGGAGGAGAAATTGGAAATGTCACCAAAGAGTTACAATCACCAAAATATTTGTCTTGGAGGCAAATGTAGGTAAATTCTCCCTTTATTAGAGTGGGCAGGGGAGGCATGACAGAAAACAAATAAATCAAAATGGTGAACAGACACCCAACAAAAACAACACACAGAGTGGGAGTTGAACTTGCAACCTCCTGCATCAGTGGAATATGTGACATGCTCTTAAACCACTGAGCCACCTCAGCACCATGACATGATGTCAAATTGATGTATATACATCATTGGGGATGAGAATCTATGGTAGAGCTTGATAATAGATGAGAATATGAAAGTGCCTCCAAATTCAGATCTATGATGAAGCTTGGCAGTAGATGAGAATATGAAAGTGCCTCCAAATTCAAATCTATGGTAAAGCTTGGCAGTCAATGAGAATATGAAAGTGCCTCCAAATTCAAGTCTATGATGGAGCTTGGCAGTACATGAAAATAAGAAACTGCCTCCAAATTCAAGTCTACGATGGAGCAGGGCAGTAGATGAGAATATTATAGAGATAAATGTAGATCTCTTACTTTATTAGAGAGAGCAGTTGAGTCATGACAGAAAACAAGTAAATAAAGGGGATGGACAGACACCCAGCAAAAAAAATGCAAAGAGTGGGAGTTGAACTTACAACCTACTGCATTAAGAGAATAAGAGGAATGCTCTTAAACCACTGAGCCACCTCAGCACTGTGACATGTGGTGAAATTGATGTGTATGCATTGTTGGGGGTGAGGCTCTGTGGCAGAGCTTGACAGTAGGTGAGAATATGAATTCCAATGGTAGAGCTTGGCAGTAGATGAGAATATGAAAGTGCCTCCAAATTCAAATCTATGATGGAGCATGGCAGTAGATGAGAATATGAAAGTGGCTCCAAATTCAAATCTATGGTGGAGCTTGGTCAGATGAGAATATGATGATAAACTAGAAAATTTCCTCTGGGAAATTTTGAGAGGGCCACGGGAGCTACGGCTGGTTTTGCCATCTCTGTCAACATGGGAATCAAACCCACGATCTTAAGGTCAAGACAGAGCTAATCAGACAGACACATGATCAACTTTCTATAAGCAGTGATATGGAGGAGCTGTAACCACATTAGGTTACGTGTGTGTGTGTGTGTGTGTGTGTGTGTGTGTGTGTGTGTGTGTGTGACTGACTTGACACATGTTATGAGCTGCATCCTGTGTCAGTCTGATTTAGGCAAGGCAAGGCAAGGCAATTTTATTTGTATAGCCCGTTTTTACAAACAGTTTGTCTCAAAGGGCTTTACATGGCATCATAACAACATCCTCTGCCCTTAGACCCTCACATCGACTGAGGAAAAACTCCATACTCCCTTTTAACAGGGAAAAATCGGAGAAACCTCAGGGTGAGCAACAGAGGGTAGCTGTATGTGTTTACAAACATTTAAACGAGCGCCAGGTGGATTGTTTATGAAGTTAACGAGTTCTGGCCTGAGAATCACAGAGGTTACCACGGCGATAGGGGCCCCCCAGGCTGAGGCAGACAGAAACATGTAGAAAAACAGTGATTTTCTGCCTCTGCACTGGTCTCGCAAAAGGCTTACTGTGACAAAAACGGTAACTCCTATCAGAACAAAACACAGATCATCGGTGCTGTAAGGACTTCCTGAAAAATTTGGTACGATTTGGTGTTTCTACAGTAAATATTTTGGAGACGCTGGCAGTTTTAAAACATCGGTCCGTTCTGCTTCTCTCAGAAAATCTTTGTATTGGAGTCAATGAGGAGCAGAGACAGACGTGGCCGCACTCAGAGGCTGATTCTGTAAATTCTGTAAGTCTCTCTGATATTTTAAGCACATGGTGAGAGACAGAACAAGTTTGTCTACAATTTTCTGAAAAACTTTTGTGTGTAGAGTGTAAATTGTGGCCAGGCCGAGTGTGGAAAGAGATGTCACCCACTCTGACACGAACATTCCGTGCAATACACAACCATTATAATCTCATGATTTCTCCAAAAATGATCATGGTAATTGATCAGAGATTGATAAAAACGATATGACCTATCAAAACGTGGAGTAATACGCCAATACACAAGACTTGTGTCTACTGTTTAAAGTTCAAATGAAGTCTCTAGGTGAAAGTATGCCTGAGCAGTAGACGTTTGTTAAACTCCAATGATTGGTCTTTTTCGCGCCCGTCCCATTGACTTCAATGCAAAATTTTGCGCAGTTTTTGGTAAGAGCATTTGTAAATTCGTAAACTGTTGAGAAAAGTAATAGCACACCGATCCTGATCAAACCGCATGTTTTGATATATAATGTGCGGCACTATATAACGTGCGGCAACTCAAAGAGTTGCAGGACTAGTAGCGAACCGAAAGTCGTCCGGAAGATGAAGAAGAAGAATAAGTAGGAAAAAATCCACACAATAACAGTAGTGCCCCGGCTTCGCCCGGGCAGTGCCCGGTGCGATGGCCCGTGGCCCTAATAAGTCTATAGCTCATTGTCTGATGTCGATGCTCATGAATCTTGTCATTGTGAGTCCACCCTATGACTTTTGACATCACTTTTGGGTCACTTCTTCTGGGTCCACATGGTCAAAAATTATTGTGGAGACTCAACTAAGGCATCTACAGAAAGGTCTCATTAATCAGGCCCATCAAGGTCACCCGCAGGCCCCTGTGGGCTGGCAGGGCTCTAGTGGGAAGCCAGGTTTTAGTCAAAAGTAGTTGCAGGTCTCCTCCTCATCTCTGAGCCAACAATACTTACGAATGCTTGGTGACTGTCTCTGAATAACTTTGCTTGGTGACCTGTTGACCTTTGAAATGTAGAGGGCCATAACTTTTTAAACCAAAGGGCTTTAAGCAAGGTAGTATTTGTTCTCATATGTAATAAATACGTCTGTAGCTCATTGTCTGATGTCCAAGCTCCACTTTTGCCAAAATCAAAAGGTCCATCAGGTCCTATAGGTCCTTCTATCCTATGGCTAATTCACATCAGACTTCCCTTCCAAATTTCCATTCATTAACTTCCAAATTATCTTGTCATTGTTAGTCCACCCCATGACTATTGACATCACTTTTGGGTCACTTCCTCTGGGTCCACATGGTCAGAAATGATTGTGGAGCCTCAACTAAGGCATCTACAGAAAGGTCTCATTAATCAGGCCCATCAAGGTCTATAGCTGCTTCTAAACTTACATCCATGGATACCTGTTGTTATGGAAGTAAATAAATTCAGACCAGCAAACTGAAGAATGGAGAATAGAGACATGTACATCCAGTTTTCCATCTATTGTATCATATATGTATGTGGATCGGAATTTCGACTTCCTGTTTGATGGGGAAGTAGGTGGATAAGAAGCCAGCAGTGTGGGCCACATGATGAGTGAGGTCTGTAAAGTTTTTATTAACTCCCTCAACTTTTTTGTAAGGGGGGGGGGGGGGGGGGGGGGTGTTGTGATCTAGGTTGATATTTGGAACTGTAGTATTAAAGTCCAAATTTCAATCTATTAGATATGAAGAATGGATTTAAATTTGGAACTCTGTAAACTTGGGAGTTGAACCTCCGGTGTAACAGGAAGTAGGGTGATAAGGCAGCAGCAGTGACCGCATGGTAAGTGAGCTCTATGTTAAACCTGTTGAAATCCATGTGTAATTTACGAATTTGATTGTATATTACCACTGTCTATAAATATATAGGTGGTTTGAAGAGAATAGAGACATGTACATCCAGATTTCCATCTATTGTATCATGCATGTATGTGGATCGAAATTTGGACTTCCTGTGTGATGGGAAGTAGGTGGATAAGAAGCCAGCAGTGTGGGCCACATGGTGAGTGAGGTCTGTAAAGTTTTTATTAACTCCCTCCACTTTTTTGTAAGGGGGGGGGGGTGTTGAGTTGAGATTGAGATTACTTTATTTATCCCATAGGGCAATTCTGTTTCTACAACTGACCGCCACACCATAATCACATACACAGGCATACATACAATTGAGGAGGAAAGTGCAAGGACAGTGCAAATTTGCAAGTTTGAGATCAAGTAAGATAAAATACAAAAATGTAATAAATACATGAAAGAGCAATATACGTAAAAAACACATTGTCAACAACAGTACTAAAAACTACAGCTTCAAGCCAGCTGAGCATTCAACAAACTAATGGCCGAGGGCACAAAAGACCTTGAATAGCGATTGGTCTTCCTAAGAGGCTGCATGTAGCGTCGCCCTGACGGCATCAAGATAAACTCACAGGCCAGAACATGATTCTGATTATTAATGATGCATGCTGCCATTTGTGAGAGCCGTCTTTCCCAAAGGGAGTTCAAGTCAGTCAGTTGGGTGCCAGGTGTGTGATCTAGGTTGATATTTGGAACTGTAGAATTAAAGTCCAAATTTCAGTCCATTAGATATGAAGAATAGATTTAAATTTGGAACTCTGTAAACTTGGGAGTTGAACTTCGGTGTAACAGGAAGTAGGGGGATAAGGCAGCAGCAGTGACCGCATGGTAAGTGAGTTCTCAAAAATCTAGATTTTTGATATGTTTAAACTGTTGAAATCCATGTGTAGTTTACGAATTTGATTGTATATTATCACTGTCTATATATATATAGGTGGTTTAAGGATTTCTGAACATATAGGATGTAGTTATATGTCACTTTCCTGTTGCAGGTGAACAGAACAGTTAAATGAGCTCTCTAGAATGTTGATTGTTGATATGCTACACTGGTTGAAACCTGTGTAGTTTTCATAATTTAACTGTGTAGTATCACGGTCTATAAATATGTAGGTTGTTATATGGATTTCTGATACAGGATATAGTTATATGTCACTTTTCTCTTGCAGTTGAACATGTTGTGATATTGATATTTGGAACTGTGGTTTCAAATTCCAAATTTCAGTCTATTACACATCACAAATAGATTAAGATGTGGAAATTGATATTTGGAACCATGGTTTTCAACTCCAAATGTCAATCTATTATATATTAAAAATTAAATAGACTATGGAACATATAGCAGGTAATGATATAGATTGAATGTTGGAATGAAAACCTACAGTTCCAAATCAAAACATGTGTCCATTTTTGGCTTCTATAACACAGGCTGAAAGGAATCCGGCACCTCCGGCCAAGCTGGCCAGTGGCAGCATTCAAGCAGCCCAAGATGACCAGAGCACTTGTATCCCAGGGGGCCTGGTCCAGCAGGCTCCTTACTGCACACCAGAGGCTTCACTGGATGAGACCCTCCATTACATGCCAGGGCCACTGGCAGGGAATAATCCTAGACACATGGGAGCAGTCAGGGCTGAGATGAGCTCCAGTTCAGCTGAATTAAATTTAGCCTGGTGGGCCCTAAAGGCACTGGGTACATGCCAGCACGCCTCCCTATGGACAGCTCCACTGGCTGGATGCCAGCACCCCTCCATAGGGACAGCTCCACTGGGTGCATGCCAGCACGCCTCCATAGGGACAACTCCACTGGGTACATGCCAGCACCCCTCCATAGGGACAGCTCTACTGGGTATATGCCAGCACCCCTCTATAGGGACAACTCCACTGGGTACATGCCAGCACCCCTCAATAGCGACAGCTCCACTGGGTACATGCCAGCACATCTGCCTAGGGACAGCTCCACTGGGTACTTGCCAGCACACCTTCCAAGGGACAGCTCCACTGGGTACTTGCCAGCACATCTGCCAAGGGACAGCTCCACTGGGTACTTGCAAGCACACCTGCCAAGGGACAGCTCCACTGGGTACTTGACAGCACATCTGCCAAGGGACAGCTCCACTGGGTACTTGCCAGCACATCTGCCAAGGGACAGCTCCACTGGGTACTTGCCAGCACACCTTCCAAGGGACAGCTCCACTGGGTAAGTACCCAGTGGCAAGTGCCAGCACATCTGTCAAGGGACAGCTGCACAGGGTACTTGCCAGCACACCTTCCAAGGGACAGCTCCACTGGGTACTTGCCAGCACACCTGCCAAGGAACAGCTCCACTGAGTACTTGCCAGCACACCTGCCAAGGGACAGCTCCACTGGGTACTTGCCAGCACACCTGCCAAGGGACAGCTCCACTGGGTACTTGCCAGCACATCTGCCAAGGGACAGCTCCACTGGGTACTTGCCAGCACACCTGCCAAGGGACAGCTTCACTGGGTACTTGACAGCACATCTGCCAAGGGACAGCTCCACTGGGTACTTGCCAGCACAGCTGACAAGGGACAGCTCCACTGGGTACATGCCAGCACATCTGCCAAGGGACAGCTCCACTAGGTTCATGTCATCACCCCTCCCTGAGGAAAACTTCCATTGGGACACTTCCATTGGGTCAAGCCCTGGATGTGAACCAGCACTCTCCCCTGGGAAGAGTCCCAGGCATGCCCCAGCACCCTCCCCTGGGAAGATTCCTAGGCTTGACCCCACACCTTCACCTAGGAAGGGCCCTAAATATAAACCAGCAATCTCTCCTAGGAAGAGTCACAGCCATACCCCAGTGCCCTCCCCTGGGAAGAGTCCTAGGCTTGACCCTGCATCTTCACCTGGGAAGAGTCCTAGGCTTGACCCTGTACCTTCACCTGGGAAGAGTCCTAGGCTTGACCCTGCACCTTCACCTGGGGAGATCTCTGACTGAAATCAGACAACCTTCCCTGAAAACAGTCCTACATCCTTCACTAGGGACATCTCCCACGTGTTTACGAATGTGGCAAGGTGAAGAGGGCCCGGGCGGGGATTGAACCCACACCTCCCGGGTAAGAGTCATGCGCGCTTGCCAGTCACCCAAAGGGACATCCCCTTGGCCAAGTAGCCAGGGCACATGATCAATTGGAGGCATAGTGACAGGACCACCACTGTCACATCTCTCCCCCTCTTTTCACAAGCACGTCCTCGTGCTTCCGCGCAGGCTGCCACACATTAGGAATCCATGGACCCACCCCTAGTGCTACATGGATCCTGCCAACAACGCCAGAATGTGGCAAGGTGAAGAGGGCCCGGGCGGGGATTGAACCCACACCTCCCGGGTAAGAGTCATGCGCGCTTGCCAGTCACCCAAAGGGACATCCCCTTGGCCAAGTAGCCAGGGCACATGATCAATTGGAGGCATAGTGACAGGACCACCACTGTCACACATAGATCCTCCCCTGGCAAGGATGGTAATAAATTTGAATGACTTCCAATCCCAAGTTCCATAGATGTGTTGTTACCATCATGTTTATACAATTGTTCAATAAAGGATATGTTTGTATGTACCTTGTGTCATTCATGAAAAGAAAAAAAAATCTAAATTTGTATCTGTGAAATTGCTTATTGATAAGAATTTGGAAGTCTTAGAATGTCCAAACTATGAATGAACTTGTGCTATAGATAAAACTCTGTCAGTGCTCAAAGATGAGAATCTGGAAGTTAGAAGTGAGCTTCTGATGACGTTCACATGGATCTACAGGCTCCAAAATATTTGATTAAACATATTTTTTTGTGAATATATTTCAGGGGGGCCTGAGTTTGACGGAGTTGGCCTTCAAAAATCAGTGTGAATAAATGGAAGTATATATTCACAGATGTAAATCTGGAAGTGCTAAATCCAAAAATGTTTTTGTAAATTAAGAGTTCATTTGCAAAAGCAGATAAGTGCCATTTTGAAAAAAATGAGCTGAGGCTTTGTAATTATACTTTGAATAGTGTTGTTTTCAATAAAACTTTATATTTTTGAGATATGTCTGTTTTGTTACATGACAAAGTCACTCAACTTTGGTTTGACTGATATCACCTTATGTAAATAAAAAATAAAAAATGAAGATTCTAGAATTTAAAAAAAAAAAAAAAAGAGTTATCTGCTTTTGCAAATGAACTCTTCAAATGTAAATTTGGACTTCCTCTGTAACAGGAAGTAGAAAACTCAGAGTAAGGCAGCAGGGGTGACAGCATGGTGAGTGAGCTCTCTGTTTTGTTCAATGAGCTAAACCTGTCAAAACCTGTTTTGCAGTTTTCTCATATCACTGTGCAGTAGCATCGTCTACAATATATAAATCGTTAAATGGAATTTTGACCCTGTAAAATATAGTAATGTATTGCTTATATGTCGCGGGTGGACAGGAATGTGGAGGTTCATAGTCATAGATGAGAATCTGGAAGTGCTAAATCCAAAAATGTTTTTGTAAATGTAAATTTGGACTTCCTGTGTCACAGGGAGTAGAAAATGCAGAGTAAGGCAGCAGCGGTGACTGCATGGTGAGTGAGCTCTCTATTTTTTTTAATTTTCAATCTTAACCTGTTAAAACCTTTGCTCATTTAACTGTACAGTAGCACAGTCTACAATAAGTCACTGAATATAATTTTGACTGTGCAAGATATAGTTTTGCATCGCTTAAATGTTGTGGGTGAAAATGTGCGATCTAGATTGATATTTGAAACCGTAGCTTTGTAGTCCAAATTTACATCTATTACAGTACACATCACTTTTTTTTTCACGCAGTAGAGATAGACAGGAAAGGGGGAGGCAGAGAGAGAGGGAATGACATGCAGGAAAGGTCTGCCCGACGTGGGATTCAAACCGGGGCTGCATGCAGTGAGGACTGTAGCCTCTACATGGGGCGGCCGCTCTACCCACTGCGCCACACACCGCCGCAACATCACAGATTGAGATGTGGAAGTCATTAGATTCTAAAATTGGATTTCCTGTGTCACCGGAAGTGGGGGGGAAACAGTAAGGAGCAGCAGTGACCGCATGGTGAGAAGGCTTTCTAAAATTTCTATTTTTAATATGCTAAACCAGTTAAAGCTTGTTAGTTGGTCCTTCAGTTCACCTAGTAATTGCATTGTCTAAAATGTAGATTTCATTCTGTTGTATTTTGGCTTCACAAAATATAATTATCTATCCTTTGTATGTAGCGGGTGAAAATGTAGTGATATATGTGATATATTTTGCATAGTGATATACAAAAGTTCACAAGCAATGTTTTCTGTTTCCTTTGTGAATTGTTAAGAGTCAAATATAATTACAGTGTCAATATATGAAGTCCTTTAGGCACAATTTTATATTTCAAAAGTTTGACATTTTCAGACAGGAATTTGGAGGTACATAGTTGTTGATGAAAATGTGGAAGTGCTACCAAATTTCAATCTATGATTGAGCTGTGGTCATAAAGGACAGTTTCTGAGCCATCATATGAGAAATTGGAATTGCTACCAAATTCCAATCTATGATTGAGCTTGTTCCACAGACGAAACATTGGAAGCAATGAAGGATGAGAAATTGGAAGCGGTACCAAATTCCAATCTCTGACTGAACAAGGTCTATAGATGAGATTTTGGAAGAGATTATATTACATGAGAAATTGAAAGTTTTTCCAAATTTCAAACTCTGACGGAGCTTAGTACTTTCATTGTGTTGTATTTTGGCTTCACAAAATATAATTATCTATCCTTTGTATGTAGTGATTGCCAGTCCATTACTGTTGTCTTTTTGACAGGATAAAGATATCCCCTCTTCTCAAGCAACGCAGACAGACAGCACCATGGCTGAAGGGAAGCCAGAGGCAAAGGAGCCCACACCTGGGGGCAAGGAAGTGACTGAGGAAGACCTGAAGGCCAATGGCAAGGAACCAGCCAAGGACAAAGAGCAACCCAAGCAAGAGGAATTCAGGAGGCCTGATTCACCAACACCACCATACAAACCGCTGTACCGAAGACAGGGAAACGAAAGACATGGAGACTGCTAAGGATGATCCTTCATCACAATGAGCCCAGCTCAACCCTGTTTGTCCACATTTCCAATGCAGCAAACTGTTGATCTTGTTCTAAGACTCTTTGTATCAAAGTTCAAATTGTGTTCAACATTGAAATACACACCCCTCAGCTGAAAATAAAAGTCCAAAGGTACACAATTTGAAAGTTTTGAGTTACAAATTCTTACATGTTAGAAAGGAAGGTGTATAGTCAGATGAGATTCTGGAAGTGCTAAATTCAAAATGTTCTTTAAATCACAATTTGAAAGTTTCAAGTTACAAATTCTCACATGTTAGACAGGAATGTGGAAGTATATAGTCATAGACGTGAATCTGGAAGTGCTAAATCCAAAAATGTTTTTGTAAATGTAAATTTGTACTTCCTCTGTCACAGGAAGTAGAAAATGCCGAGTAAGGCAGCAGGGGTGACAGCACGGTGAGTGAGCTCTCTGTTTTTTCAATGAGCTAAACCTGTCAAAACCTGTTTTGCAGTTTTCTCATATCACTGTGCAGTAGCATAGCCTACAATATATAAATCGCTGAATGGAATTTTGACCCTGTAAAATGTAGTGATGTATTGCTTATATGTCGCAGGTGGACAGGAATGTGGAGGTTCATAGTCATAGATGAGAATCTGGAAGTGCTAAATCCAAAAATGTTTTTGTAAATGTAAATTTGTACTTCCTGTGTCACAGGAAGTAGAAAATGCGGAGTAAGGCAGCAGGGGTGACAGCACGGTGAGTGAGCTCTCTAATTTTTTTCCAATAAGCTAAACTTGTTAAAGCCTGTTTGCCGTTACCTCATTTCACTGTGCAATAGCATAGCCTACTATTAATAAATCGCGGAATGGAATTTTGACCATGCAAAATATAGTCATGTATTTCTTATTTCTATGGAGTTTTTCCTCAGTCGATGTGGACAGAGGACAGAGGATGTTGTTACGATGCCATGTAAAGCCCTTTGAGACAAACTGTTTGTAAAAACGGGCTATACAAATAAAATTGCCTTGCCTTGCCTTATATATCGCAAATGAAAATGTTGCAATCTACATTGATATTTGAAACTGTAACTAAGTCCAAATTTACATCTATGATGCATGTATAATAGATGAAAATATTAAAGTCTGTCAATTTAAAGTTTTATTTCCTGTGTCACAGGAGGAAGAAAATCAAGATTAAGGCAGCAGTGGTGACCGCACAGGTGAGGGATGGAACTTTTGCTATGCAAAACATAGTTATATGTAGTGGGTGAAAATGTTGTGCTTTAGATTGTTATTTGGAATTGTAGTTTTAAAGTCCAAACTTCATTTTATTACACATGAGGCTAACCCTAACCCAATAGATTAGATTAGATTAGATTAGGATACAGAATTATGTATATTTAATTTTGACTAACTGTGCCACAGTAAGTTGAGTGAAGATAGTAAGGCAGTAGGGCTGACCACATGGTGAGTGAGCTTTTGAATAAGCTTGGACCATAGATGAAATTCTGGAAGTAGTCATGTGAGAATGTGGAGGTGCCTCCAATTTCCAATCTACAAATGAATTTCTGACAGGATAAAAATATTATCTCAACTCAAGCAACGCAGATGGACAGGGCCATGTCTGAAGAGAAGGGGAAGCACAAATCAGTGGAAAATGAGGTGGCCACCTGCGGGGGCAAGGAAGCGACTGAGGAAGAGCATAACTCAGGGGGAAAAGAATCACTCCAGGACAAGGAGAAAAAGCACAGTAAAGCCATCCCAGCCCTGATGTTCCAGCACCGGAAATGCTTCATCTTGTTCTATAACACAAAGTCAAAGTTGAAGTTGTGTTCGATGTTGAAATTGGAATGACACACCATTTAGCTGTAAATAAAAGTTCATAAGCAATTATTTCTGCTTCTTTTGTGAATTGTTAAGAGTCAAACATATTTACAGTGTCAATATATGAAGTCCTTCAAATATCAATTTGAAAATGTCAAACTTTCAAGCAAATTCTGAAATTGAAGATAGTAATTTGGAAGTTCATAGTTATTGATGAAAATGTGGAAGTGCTACCAAATTCCAATCTATGATTGAGCTGTGGTTGGAAACGAGACTTTGGAATCCATAATATGAGAAATTGTAAGTACTACCAAATTCCAATCTATGATTGAGCTGTGGTTGGAAACGAGACTTTGGAATCCATAATATGAGAAATTGTAAGTACTACCAAATTCCAATCTATGATTGAGCTGTGGTTGGAAACGAGACTTTGGAATCCATAATATGAGAAATTGTAAGTACTACCAAATTCCAATCTATGATTGAGCTGTGGTTGGAAACGAGACTTTGGAATCCATAATATGAGAAATTGTAAGTACTACCAAATTCCAATCTATGATTGAGCTGTGGTTGGAAACGAGACTTTGGAATCCATAATATGAGAAATTGGAACTACTACCAAATTCTAATCTATGATTGAGTTTGTTCCACAGATGAGGCTTTGGCATCGATGATGAATGAGAAATTGGAAGTGCCACCAAATTCTAATCTCTGACTCAGCTAGGTCCATAGATGAGACTTTGAAAGCTATGTTAAATGAGAAATTGGAAGTACTACCAAATTCTATATGATTGAGTTTGTTCCACAGATGAGGCTTTGGCATCGATGATGAATGAGGAATTGGAAGTGCCACCAAATTCCAATCTCTGACTCAGATAGGTCCATAGATGAGACTTTGAAAGCTATGTTAAATGAGAAATTGGAAGTACTACCAAATTCTAATCTATGATTGAGCTTGTTCCACAGACGAGGCTTTGGAAATGATAATGGATGAGAAATTGGAAGTGCCACCAAATTCCAATCTCTGACTCAGCTAGGTCCATAGATGAGACTTTGAAAGCTATGTTAAATGAGAAATTGGAAGTACTACCAAATTCTAATCTATGATTGAGCTTGTTCCACAGACGAGACTTTGGAAATGATAATGGATGAGAAATTGGAAGTGCCACCAAATTCCAATCTCTGACTCAGCTTGGTCCATAGATGAGACTTTGAAAGCTGTTTTATATGAGAAGTTGGGAGTACTACCAAATTCTAATCTATGATTGAGCTTGTTTCACAGACAAGACTTTGGAAACGATGAGGGGTGAGAAATTGGAAATGTCACCAAAGAGTTACAATCACCAAAATATTTGTCTTGGAGGCAAATGTAGGTAAATTATCCCTTTATTAGAGTGGGCAGGGGAGGCATGACAGAAAACAAGTAAATCAAAATGGTGAACAGACACCCAGCAAAAACAACACACAGAGTGGGAGTTGAACTTGCAACCTCCTGCATCAGTGGAATATGTGACATGCTCTTAAACCACTGAGCCACCTCAGCACCATGACATGATGTCAAATTGATGTATATACAACATTGGGGGTGAGAATCTATGGTAGAGCTTGATAATAGATGAGAATATGAAAGTGCCTCCAAATTCAAATCTATGATGAAGCTTGGCAGTAGATGAGAATATTAAAGTGCCTCCAAATTCAAGTCTATGATGGAGCTTGGCAGTAGATGAGAATATGAAACTGCCTCCAAATTCAAGTCTACGATGGAGCATGGCACTAGATGAGAATATTATAGAGATAAATGTAGATCTCTTACTTTATTAGAGAGAGCAGTTGAGTCATGACAGAAAACAAGTAAATAAAGGGGATGAACAGACACCCAGCAAAAAAAAATGCAAAGAGTGGGAGTTGAACTGACAGCCTACTGCATTAAGAGAATAAGAGGCATGCTCTTAAACCACTGAGCCACCTCAGCACTGTGACATGTGGTGAAATTGATGTGTATGCATTGTTGGGGGTAAGGCTCTGTGGCAGAGCTTGACAGTAGGTGAGAATATGAATTCCAATGGTAGAGCTTGGCAGTAGATGAGAATATGAAAGAGGCTCCAAATTCAAATCTATGGTGGAGCTTGGTCAGATGAGAATATGATGATAAACTAGAAAATTTCTGTGTGTGTTAGAGTGTGTGTGTGATTTTCTGCCTCTGCACTGGTCTCGCAAAAGGCTTACTGTGACAAAAACGGTAACTCCTATCAGAACAAAACACAGATCAACGGTGCTGTAAGGACTTCCTGAAAAATTTGGTACGATTTGGTGTTTCTACAGTAAATATTTTCGAGATGCTGGCAGTTTTAAAACATCGGTCCGTTCTGCTTCTCTCAGAAAACTTTTGTATTGGAGTCAATGAGGAGCAGAGACAGACATGGCCGCACTCAGAGGCTGATTCTGTAAATTCTGTAAGTCTCTCTGATATTTTAAGCACATGGTGAGAGACAGAACAAGTTTGACTACAATTTTCTGAAAAACTTATGTGTGTAGAGTGTAAATTGTGGCCGGGCCGAGTGTGGAAAGAGATGTCACCCACTCTGACACGAACATTCCGTGCAATACACAACCATTATAATCTCATAATTTCTCCAAAAATGATCATGGTAATTGATCCGGGATTGATAAAAAACTATATGACCTATCAAAACGTGGAGTAATACGCCAATACACAAGACTTGTGTCTACTGTTTAAAGTTCAGATGAAGTCTGCCTGAGCAGTAGACGTTTGTTAAACTCCAATGATTGGTCTTTTTCGCTTTTTTTAGCCCGTCCCATTGACTTCAATGCAAAATTTTGTGCAGTTTTTCGTAAGAGCATTCAAATCAAGCAAATTGCAGCTCGGTTGATAGCAGAGTTGGGGCTGGAGGAGGTCTGGATAGAGCAGAGAGAGAGGGAACAGAGAGAGAGAGAGAGGGAACAGAGAGAGAAGGAAATGGCTGAGAAGAGGGAAATGGTGGAGAAGAGGGAGTTGCGTGAATTCCAGGACAAGGAAAAGGAAAGGGCTCACAGAGAGAAGATGGCCAGGTTAGAGGTGGAGAAAACCGCAGCTGGAGGTCGGCAACCTGAACTGAGGTTTGATTTAAATCGAGCTCGCCCATTCATGCCTGTGTTTGAAGAAAGTGCTGTTGATGTTTTCTTTGAAATGTTTGAGAAAGTGGCTGCGGAGTGTCAGTGGCCAGAGGACAAGTGGCCATTGTTAGTACAGAGTGTTCTGACAGGGAAAGCCCAAAGAGCTGTGGCCGCTCTGGACGTTAGAGTGGGGTTGGAATATGAAGCACTCAGGAAAGCTGTTTTGGAGGCCTATGAAAGTGTTCCAGAGACTTATAGGAGGCAGGTCAGAGAACTCAGAAGACAGCCAGGTGATTCTTATTTGGATTTGTGGCGGCGACAGGAGGTGGTTTTTGACCGATGGGTTAAGGCATGTATGGCATTCGACTATCTGCAGCTCGGCAACAGAGCTCTTTTGGCGAGCTACGTTGTTTTTGGTGTCACGAGGTGGGTCACAAGAAAACTCAGTGTCCTTGTTTGGCTAACAGGTATAGTGCAGCTAAGACTGTAGGTGTGTCTGTGGAGCAGAGGCCTGAGGAGGAGTTGCGAGGTTATGAGGGATTCATTTCAGAGGGTTCCCTGTCTGACTCAAGTGAGGGATTGTCTGTGCCCATTACTATCTTGAGAGACACCGGGGCTAAGCAAACACTAATCAGAAAGGGGGTTGTTGACCTGCCCAGCTCTAGCTTTACAGGAGAGTTCACTGCGGTGCTAGGGGTAGGAGGTGGTTATGAGTGGTACCGATACATCGCCTCTACTTACGGTCTGGGTTGGTGAGTGGATTTGTGCTGGTGGCGGAGGCACCAGACCTCCCCTTTAAGACCATAGATTTAGTGATGGGTAATGATCTGGCCGGAGTTAAGGTTTCGCCTGAAGTGTCTGAATGTCCTGTTGATCCTCCTGAGACTAGGGAGTTAGAATCAGAGTTCCCTGAGGTTTTCACCACCTGTGTGGTTACTTGTGCGCAGGCTAACAAGAGAGTCGAGGAAACTAATGTGCCGCCAGAGCTCGCGGATCCTATGTTGAGTGACCTGTCTGACTCCCCGCTCAGCCAGTGGCCTGACAGTTCACCGTCGTCAGTTACAGCTGTTAAGGAGGACGGAGTGAACAATGTTAGGGGAGATCAGGAGCAGCAAGGAGTGGATCCCAGAGAAGGCACCAGTGAGGGGGCTGAGAGTGAGGAGCAAGTATTGAGAGTACGACCTGAGGAGGTTCCTCTGAACAGCGAGTCACTAGTGTGCAGGCAGCGGGAGGACCCTTCGTTAAAGCATGCACTAAGACTAGCCGTGACAGTGCAGGAAGCTAGAGAAGTGCCTAAGTGCTATTTTCTTCGAGATGATGTGCTTTGTAGGAAGTGGAGACCCCCTACTAGACCTGCAGATGCCCACTGGGTCACCCTGGAACAGATGGTTTTGCCCAAGTGTTACAGACAGGAGGTTTTGAGCCTAGCTCATGAGTCCGTGCTTGGTAGGCACCTGGGTTCCAAGAAAACCATGGACAAGATTTGTCGTCATTTCTTTTGGCCTAGTATTCGGAAGGATGTGAAAAGATTCCGCCAGTGTTGCCATGCGTGTCAGATGGTGGGAAAGCCAGGGGTTGCAGTACCGGTAGCTCCTCTACAACCTCTACCTGTGGAGGAGGAGCCATTTGCACATGTAATGGTTGACTGTGTAGGGCCGTTGCCAAAGTCTGAGAAGGGAAATGACTATCTTTTGACAGAACAGGTGGTTGACCCAAAGCAGCCTGTAGATGTTTTGAGCTATGTGTCGTCTTCCAGGGCCAAGTTGCAGTGGGTGAGGCAGCTAGGAAGCACCTGTTTGCCAGCAAGGTTTGCATGAAAGTCAGATACGATCGAAAAGCTGTGGTCAGACAGTTTGATCCAGGGGATGTCGTTTTAGTTTTGAACTCTGACCCAAAGGGACTCCTGGAACCAGGATTTATGGGTCCATGTGGGGTTTTGAAGAGAGTCAGTGACTTAAAGTATATTGTGAGCACCCCAGATAGAAGGTCGAAGACACGGCTGTGTCTTGTGACTGTACTTGAGGCTTACAAGAGTCCGGTAGGAACAGTGTGCTGTGCCATGCCAGTTCAGACTGATGCTGGTGAGGTTGAAAACTGTGAAGATTTGTCAGTGAGGGCTCCGGAAGTGGTTAGTGCCAGGCTTAGCAATACTGAGGCTCGTGCAGTGTTGGAAGAACAGTTAGCGCATTTAACTGAGCTATACGAGCTCCAAGTGAAGCATAGTGCAGGCAAGAACAATGGGCCTCATTCACCAATATCTTCTTAAGAACCTTCTTAGATTCTTTCTTAAGTTGTTCTTAAGAGGTTCCTTAAGAAAACCCTACGTCAGATTCATCAACGTGTTCGTAAGCCTCAGAATTGTTCGCAGCTGTGTTCCTACTTGATGAATGCCATCTCCTCGTAAGTTGAGGGCGTGTGCCAGGTGAGTCTAATTAACATAGGATTAGCATAGGTAATGGCCCCATCAATGCCCGTAAAAGGGCATGAGACTGCAGGGCCGTGTGCAAACAGAACCCACAGGCACTGAGCAGAGAAGGTGAAGTGAGAAAGAAAGTTGAAATGCGCAAATGAAAATCTGGGAGGGAGCACCAGACTCCAAACGTAAAAAGAACTCAAGTAGTGAAGTGGCACTACTGCGGCAGGAATGAAACAAAGAAACAAACAAAAGGCTTATATTTAGTTTATATTTTTATATTTAGGCTATATTTAGTAGCGTCACTAGTGGATGCAGCTCAGACCACACTCTCACGTGTGCCATCATAAATATCATCATATTATCACATATGAAAAAAAAACAGTTGTGTGTAGTGTGAACACTTACAGTAAGTGCCCCCCCAAAAAAAGAGAAAAAAAAACAACTGATATGAATTAAGTGTCTATAATGTTTTTTAAGAGACTGCAATGATTTGTCAATTATTATTATTAATATATATGATTATTAAAAACATCATAAAAGATAAGAAAATAATTCTTATTCAAATCATATAATATCATACAACTGCAGAACAAAAGAAAACGCTATAATCGGTTATTTTTGCAGAAGTCTCAGCACCTAAAAGTGCGTAAGTATACTCCTGACTGTTCGTAGATTTTGTTCTTAGTTAAGAACAAATTTTGGATAAGAAAACATTCATGAATGCCACAATCTTCGTAAAAACTTCGTAAGTAGGACTTAAGAACAAATTTTTTCTTAAGAACGGTTCGTGAATGAGGCCCAATGTCATTGCAAATGCCCGGTCCAGATACAGATGTTTTATGTGAGAGTTGAGTGCACCTAATCTGTAGGAAAATTTATAGGTGAATGTCTAAGGACAGTGGAGAAGAAAAAGGGAAAAAAAGAAGAAAAATAGAGAAAGGAATCTGTTATATGTTGTCAGTGTGTGTTTTTCTTTTTTTTTTTCTTGTTTATGGAGGGGAGGTATGTTCATTTCCGTAGGTTTGAGAAAGGGGGCTGCCATATTGTGTAATGTTTTGATTGGTTGCCGGGTTACCTGTCCGCTTAAGTCTGACGTGAGCGGAAGGAGCAAGGAATGCTGGGAAGACGCCAAAAAGGACACGAGGCAGCTGTCCCGGGGAGCTGACGGAAGAATCCCCTTCACCGCAAGATTGATTTATTGTTTAGTTATTGTCTCGTCTAAACACAAATGAACTGACAAAGCCACGAGCGCGTGACGACGGACGGAGGTCGATACACGTTTGCCAAAATCAAAATGTCCATCAGGGCTTATAGGTCCTTCTATCCTATTGCTAAGGCAAATCAGACTTCTAAATCCTTCTAAATTTCCATTCATTAACTTCCAAATTATCTTGTCATTGTTAGTCCCCCCACGTGACTATTGACATCACTTTTTGGTCACTTCCTCTGGGTCCACATGGTCAAAAATGATTGTGGAGCTTCAACTAAGGCATCTACAGAAAGGTCTCATTAATCAGGCCCATCAAGGTCTTTAGCTGCTTCTAAACTTACATCCATGGATACCTGTTGTTATGGAAGTAAATAAATTCAGACCAGCAAGCTGAAGCATGGAGAATAGAGACATATACATCCAGTTTTCCATCTATTGTATCATATCGTCGCTGTCCGACGTAGAACACGTATGTCCAAAACGGTACTTTTACAGGAAATGGAAAAAACACTGTGATTTCAGTGTTTGAATGTGGTATCATCAAATTTGCTACAATAACATTAACTGTGGTTAGGGATGTCCCGATCCGATATTGATATCGGATTTATGTCCGATATCAGCCAAAAAAACGAATATCGGACTGCATCTAAAATCTCCGATATAAACGCTCCGATAAAAGCAGTCCATTATTCCGCTCCAGCACTTCTGTCCCATATGAATAGGTGACTCTCGTTCACACTCCAACACAGTAGGTGCATGGCGGTAATGCACCTTAACAAAATTTGAGTTGACGGTGCTCCTCGATAAAGTTGAGCCGCGTAAACATTTTTTTTTTTTTTTTTTTTGCTGTCCTCCGGCACCATTACAAAGGGAGTGGGAGAGTGTGTGTGTGATATAAAGGTGAATGTGACGCGGGCGACCGCTGTCATCCCAAATGAAAGCAGACAGTGTACTCGATAATTAAATTATGTGAAATGGATTTACGATTTTCATTTGCCTTTTTTTACACACAGATTGCGTAGTAAATAAATGCAGAAGTGCGCCAGGGAGGCTGATCAAGACACATGTCCAACTTTACGCATTTGTGTTTATTGACATTAAGTACTTTAGTGTGTGTAGTTTAACCAGCAAAAAAAGAAAGTCACCTACAGTGTGATATCTGGGCGGACATGCTCAGTGTGCATCGGGGGTTATAGGACAATTAAACAAATACATTTACTTTGCAGTGCCAGCCTGTAATCTGTTCCCAACTATGCTGAATGAATGAATCGTGCACTGAACCAGCCATCTCGCCACAATGTTTGTTAATATGTGATGCATCTGTACATTCACTTCGCACTGTAGCATCTTAAAACTAAAGCTGACGGTACCACTTTGCGCGTGCTTTTATATCCACCTATCTAATTGCAACATGTGGATGGGTTGTTCATAAATGTGTCTCTGATGTGCACATTACTCTGAGGACTAATTGTTTTCACATTATTAACAGTTTCCCAGCTTCACCTCTAAGTGTCGCCAAAGGAACAATAGCTGTAGAAACGTGCGTACGCCAGCTATGGAGTTGGCGTGGGGGGAACTGCCCATTGGCCCGACCTCCCATTGGTTCGACCTCCCGTTACTCCGACAAAATACCCACTGGTCCGACCTCCCATTGGTTCGACCTCCCGTTACTCCGACAAAATCAACCACAAGTCGGACCAATAGGAGGTCGAACCAATGGGTGGTCCCGTTAGTTCGAACTGTCATCGCTACTTTGTGACAAGCTCTTCCATTGATAGGAGCATGCAGCTTTCTCTCTCTCTCTCTCCCAGATCATGTCAGATCGCGCACAACCATCATAAATGCTGATCAAGATGTGTAAACTGATAATCAAAGCCCCCCTCCCAGAGTACCGAGTACCCCCCCCCCCCCCGCTAGAGCGTGGCTGAACCTGGCCGGCTTGAGCTCACTTCACGGGCGCGAGCCTGCTGCAGCCGCCGCTCCTGCTGACAGCAGACTGAGAGAAAAAAAAAGAAGTAAATTTCGCTTTGGTTAGGTTCAGGCAATGAAAAAAGGAGTTGGTTAAGTTTAGTAAAAACACCAGGTAGAGGCTAGACAGGCTGGAAGCATAATGAGTGTTATATGTTATTAATATGAAGTGCTTGTTTTGCAGTTAATTATGCACATGATCCGTTTGATCCCAGAAAGGAAAAAAGGATCAATGCGCAGCCTCCGTTTCCTTTCTGATTGCGTCCGTCTGTCTGTTCGGAGTGGGAGAGAGAGAGAGAGAATCCACCGGTCTATATACCTGTCTGTAATGTAAGCTTGATTTGATAATTACGGACACTAATGAGCGCGCAGCAGTGCGTAAAAGTCGTGCGTAATGACAGCTCCTCGTTGGTGAAACACAATAAACTGCACCTCTTCTTCCACGTGTGTCTTATTGACAGGTGGAGCCTATATGAATAATTATATAAATGCATAGTGAACGGTAAGAATGGAGAGTTTGACTAATAACTAGTCCAGTTCGAACTAATGAGGACCTCCCATTAGTTCGAACTCTCATTACTCCGATTGTCGGACTAATGGGAGGTCGGACCAGTGCCATGGACCCGAACCAGCGCATCAGGTGGCGCTGGTCCGGCCGCCAGCCCGGCTCGTTGAGAACTGTAATCTGTAACAATCACTTCCCCTGCGTCTCCAGTAGCAGTAGGCTAACAACAGTTTATTATAAAACTCATCAGTCATCATCACTGAGTCCGTTTATACGGTTTAAAACTCCGGTGTTGTGTTTGTGTTGTTCCTGTTTCACTCGCGTTCCTGTTCTGTTTACCGTTGCCATGCCAACGCATGCAGCAGGGAGGGAGGGGGCTCGTGGAGATGCGGCAGGAGGGAGAGGTGGGTGGGACTTGTGAGGGAGGTGGAGCTGTTGATTTTCAAATGTTTGTGCTGTGCTGAGTGAAATGCCAGATCGGTAAGTATTGCTTTAAATAAGAATCTTTTCTTAGCAAATTTTGCCTGGTTAAATAAAGGTTAATGAATGAATGAAGAGATCCTTGCGGCCTGTGACTGTGGATGGGGTGGACATTGATTGGGTTCAGTCATACAAGTATCTTGGAGTACACCTTGATGACACGCTGGATTGGTCTGTACACACAAGTGCTGTGTACAAAAAGACACAAAGCAGGCTCTTCTTTTTGAAAAGACTTGAGACTTTGACATGTGTAATGTAATGCTGTGCATTCAGTCCATCATTGCAAGTGTTACATTCTTTGCCATTGTCTGCTGGGGTAACAACATCGGGGACAGGAACAGACTAGACAAGCTCATTAAGAAATGTAGCTGTGTGATGGGAGAGGGAGTGGAGCTGGTGGAGGCTGTGGTCAAGTGGAGGCTGGGGTGTAAGCTGAAGGCCATCCTGGGTGACCCCCAACACCCTCTACACAAGACTCTCACAGGTCAGAGGAGCAGCCGCAGTAACAGGCTCATTTCCCTGACCTGCAGAACAGAAAGATTCAGGAAATCCTTTATTCCTACTGTCATTAAGATGCACAATACCATTTGTTAGGCTATACATGTTTGTTTGTTTTTTTTTACTTTTTATATAATTTAATATCATTTATATCATATTATTTTAGGTTATGTAAGCTGCTGGACGATCTGAATTTCCCTCTTAGAGATTAATAAAATATTTCCTATTCTATTCTATTTTTCACCTCAGTGGTGTGCACTGCACTGCTCGCCCGTGTGTTGCTGGATAACTGTCGAAAAATGACGAAAAACGGGTACCAAATGCGTCGGCATGTGACGCCAAGGGGCCCTGAACATTCGTCAGGCTGTTGACGCATTGGGAGTGAGACCGTGTTGGCCACCTGCTCCTCTCCCCTTCAGGCTCTCCAAGCAGCCAGCTCCTCAACAGGAGCTGCTGCTCCCCAACCTCCATAAGGCCCACGCGAAGTAGAGGCCTCCAGAATGAGCACCAACCAGCACCACACAAGATCTGCTAGTTGGGTTTACCAGTTAAGGAGCTGCGAAGCAGATTAAGCAACAAGCAGCAAACTCTGCAAGGAGAACAGAGGAACGGCACTGAAACCACACAGTCAGGACAACTGCAGCCATCTTGGTCACAGCCAGCACAAGTTTATTTGTAAAGCTAATTCTTACAAACAGTTTGTCTGCACTGAATCTGATTCCATTTCAGAGTGAAGCAGGAAAGAGCCAGAATGGAGGAGTGCGCAGACAGCTTGTATACAATAGTTTTTTTATTGATCAAAACTTCCAATAGTGCCTCACTGGGGTCCAATATCTTATCAAAAGCCCCTGAAATGAGCATAATAGGTCCTGTTTGAGTTGCTGTTGGCTGAAACTTTGCATCCAACCAGGCCTACAAGACAAACATCTATGTGCAAAGAGGAACAAGGAAGTGTCAAGAGTTGAAGTTAAGTTTGCGTAAAATATTTGTTCCTTTAGTAATGGATGAAAGCGCACAGAGCTGCTTATGATGCCTTCTTCATTTCAGGCATACCATCAAGTTCAGCTGGGAGAGTGAAAAAAACACATAACACCTGCTCCAGTTGTCCAAAAGCTGCACAGCAATGTTGGTCTGCCACTTTGAAGACTGAAATATCCATTAACTACACGTCCCTGAAATTCAATAAAATTAGAAAAAACACTGTCATGTCAGCAATTGGTCTTCCTCTCTCACTCAGTTAATATTGTACTGTGAATATTAAGAAGACAAATTATATATTTTTTCACTCAAATAAAAAACCTGTGGATCACTTTATCCTCAAGATTGATGGAAGGGAGCTGAAAAGAGTAGAATCCACAAGATTCCTGGGGGTCCTCCTTGATGAAGCATTACATTTCAAATGTCATATTGAACATCTTCTCACTAAATTGTTTACATATGTTGGTTTATTTTTCAAACTCTGTTATGTTCTTCCTTTATCTGCTCTACTTATTCTATATAAATCCTTGTTTGAGCCTCATTTACTTTACTGCAATGTAATATGGTGCAACACTTTTCCTAGCCATCTTAGAAAATTAGAAAATTTACAAAAGAAAATAATACGTGCCATATCTCGGTCCGATTTTAACACTCCCTCCCTCACGTCCACTCTTCCATAGTCTTAACCTCTTGAGGCTCACAGAATTCAACATCCATCAGAATGCAACAATGATTTACCAAGTTGTCCATAATCTGAATCCTAAACTGTCTATACTCATCCCAGTCAGCAGCCCTGTGCACGGCTATAACACCAGACATTTACATCTCATTAATGGAAAAAAAATAGACGTCTAAAACGCACTAGCCTATGTATCACCACCAGGGGGCCGCTGATCTGGAATGGGCTGGATGAGAGTCTGAAATCAGCAGAGGTGTATAGTAACGAAGTAGATGTACTTCGTTACACTACTTAAGTAGTTTTTTTGAGGATTTGTACTTTACTGGAGTTCTTTTTTTAATCAGGACTTTTACTTTTACTTCACTACATTTAAAAGTTAAAAAATATACTTTTACTCCGTTACATTTACGTTTGCCACCTCGTTACTCGTTACAAATTAAAATAGAAATATAATTACCTGTAGGCTATATGACCAAATAATCGCCTGCGTGCAAATATGCGCCTGTGCTCTAAAAGCCGTCGAGGGTCCGACCTCATTCAGTAAAAGCCTGTTCAATTAACTCATTGAGTGCCAACCACGTAATTTCTCGTTTTTCGTTCCCATGCGTTGAGTGCCAAAAACGAAATTTTTCGTTTTTTGCTTTTTTTTTAAATTATGAAAATAGACACTTTAATACACATTATATGTAAATTTGGGGACTCTACGACGAGGAGAACTGAAATAGATGACGATCAAAGTCACATGACAGCTCATGATCTGGAAGTTTTTATCATAACTCAGCTTCTGCAAACGGAGTTCTGCATGTGGATGCAGCAGCTGCTCCGCTGCTGCTCCGCTCTCACCCGCGAGGCTGCAGCAGCTGGGAGCTGAACCAGGAAGCTCTCAGCCGACTGTCCTGCCCGGTCTTCATCTGGAGCAACACCGTGTCCTCCCCAAAGTCCTCCCGCGGTAAAATCTGATGGTCTCTGGACCAAAGCAGACCGGCACCACCGACCCGTACCACAGACGGACCGCGACCACCGGCGGGACCGGTGTTCGCGAGCCGCTGTGGCCGGCAGAGCCTCACGTTCCGCGGCGAGAGGCTGTGACACGGCACGGTGCGTCTGTGTTATTGCTGTTTAGTGGCGCCCCCCCCGCCCCCGATGGTGGTTTTGTGAATAGAACAACAATTGTTGTGTATATTTATCTTATACGAGCCCTTTGATCCAGAAATGCGAGTGTCTGAAGAGCGACAGACACAAACAGCGCACCTTTCATAAAAGACGCTCTATCTCCTTTTCTAGAAAAAAAGGAGGGATTTTGGTGAAACCCAGCCATGTTTAGCTTGACTTTTCTCAGGAACGGAGGCACGTAGAAACAAACGGTTTGTGGCCATTTGAAGGATAAAGTTAAACCTTTCAAATGAGCTACAGTATGTGTTGGTGGCAATAATATAGAATACACTATGGCTCTAAAATAAAAAGTCAAATATGGTCTAATTTGCCGGTACACTTGACTAAAACTTTGGAAAGGAGCGCGGCACTCAATGAGTTAAATGCCCGGGCGATTACTCAACCCAGTCTCATAGGAAAATGTATCCTGACTACGTTGGTCCACAGTGCAAAACGTAGAATGGCTACAATATGGGCCCTTTTATTGTGGAACTGTTACATTTTCCCTTTCTATTGCTTTGCGCCCAAGTCACGTGACTTTCAAGGCTCCGGCTGGGAGAAGAAAAAACATGGCGGACATTCCTTATTTTTTAGTGGAAAAATCAATATTTTGAGTTATTTTCTGCATTAAAATTCGTTTTGATTACATTTCTAGTTAGAAATATATATTTTATTTTCGTGATATATACTCAGTTAATGTACATAATCACTCGCTTGCTCGTCTTTGCAAAGATTTTTCAGATCCCGTCAGGAAAATGTAAAACTGTAACGTTTTCATAAAAACATGGCTGACATTTCTCTAATTTTCAGTGGAAAAATCTATATTTTGAGTTTGTTTTTGCATTAAAATTGGTTTTGATTACATTTCTAGTGAGAAATATGTATTTTATTTTCGTAATATGTATACAGTGAATGTGCAAAATCACTCGCTTGCTCGATTGATCAGATCTCGCCAGGATAATGTGAAACTGTAACGTTTTAAACATGTCTGATATTTCTCTCATTTGTAGTGGAAAAATCAATATTTTTAGTTTCTGCATCAACGTGAGTTTTGATTACATTTCTAACGAGAAGTGTACGGTTTATTTTTTACAATATTTACTCAGCGAATGTACATAATCACTGGCTTTTTCGGATCTCGTAATGTGAAATTGCAACGTATGGCTGCTATGGAGGCTGCTATCGTCTGGAATAGCTGCTGCTCTTGATTCCACACAGGATTCCCTTGCTATTTCGCGCCGTCTGGCGGATCAAACCCTCGCCACTGCGTGTGTTGCGTCTGATTGATTTGATTATTACTGATGACAAAGTAATTATGAGTTATGATCGGATGGTTGGCTACTGTGTTTTATTTTGAAATCTACCGGATCCTCTGTGCGTTTAACTTCCTGTTTGGTGCGATCTCCTTGATGGGTTTTGACCAGGTTTTGACACGGCCCCTATCGAGGAGAAGAGGAAAGTTTGCTTGTTGGAATCATCAACTGTTTAATATTTTTCCCTTAATAAGAATAGGGACTGGTGTAGTATTCTCCTCGTATACTCTTGGTTCACGATATTTCCATAAATAGCCAGGCATTTCAGTGTGATTTTTGTTCTGTCCTCTGACAGACACAGTGCTGCCACCATGTGTCTGGTCTTAGTAATAAATTATCGGTAACCCTTTCTTTTACAGTCCCCTAATTACTGTGTATTTACTGTGTAATTACAAGGTAATAGAAAGAAACTAGAAAATTTCCTCTCGGGAAATTTTGAATGGGCCACGGGAGCTACTGCGGGTTGTGCCATCTCTGTCAACATGGGAATCAAACCCACGATCTTAAGGTCAAGACAGAGCTGATCAGACAGACACATGATCATCTTTCTATAAGCACTGATATGGAGGAGCTGTAACCACATTAGGTTGCCTGTGTGTGTGTGTGTGTGTGTGTGTGTGTGTGTGTGTGTGTGTGTGTGTGTGTGTGTGTGACTGTAATCACATGAAGCTGGCTCTAGAGTCTGTGTGTGTATGTGTGACTGACTTGTCACATAGTTAGTTAGTAGCTGCATCCTGTGTCAGTCTGATTTAGCTGTGTCTGTGTTTATAAACATTTAAACGAGCGCCAGGTGGATTGTTTATGAAGTTAACGAGCTCTGGCCTAAGGATCAAAGAGGTTACCACGGCGATAGGGGCCCCCGCAGGCTGAGACAGACAGAAACGTGGAGAAAAACAGCCATTTTCTGCCTCTAAACCGGCCTCACAATTAGGCTTAGCATGACAAAACGGTAACTCCTATCAGAACAAAACACAGATCAACGTTGCTCTAAGGACTTACTGAAAATTTCGGTACGATTTGGTGTTTCTACAGTAAATATTTTGGCGACGCTGGCAGTTTTAAAACATCAGGCCGTTCTGCTCCTCTCAGAAAATATTTGTATTGGACTCAATGAGGAGCAGGGACAGACGTGGCCGCACTCAGAGGCTGATTCTGTAAGTTCTGTAAGTCTCTCTGATATTTTGAGCACATGACATGAGAGATAACAAGTTTGTCTTACAAATTCTGAAAAAATTATGTCTGTAGAGTGTAAATTGTGGCCGTGGTGGCAATTTATCCAGAAAAAATACAGAATGTTTCTTCACTCTCTCCCACTCTAACCGATGATGTCACGCACTCTGACACGAACATTCCATGCAATACACACCCATTATAAACTCATAATTTCTCCAAAAATGATCATGGTCATTGATCAGGGATTGATCAAAAACTATATGACCTATCAAAACGTGGAGTAATACGACAATACACAAGACTTGTGTCTACTGTTTAAAGTTTAAATGGAGTCTCTAGGTGAAAGTATGCCTGAGCAGTAGACTTTTGTTAAACTCCAATGATTGGTCTTTTTCGGTCTTTTTTTTTCGCCCGTCCCATTGACTTACATGCAAAATTTTTGCGCAGTTTTTCGCGACTACGTCGCGAAAAATTCGTAAACTGTTGAGAAAAGTAATAGCACAGCGATCCCGATCAAGACGCACGTTTTGATATATAATATGTCCTGCAACTCTTCGAGTTGCAGGACTAGTAGCACATCGAAATCTGGCCGGAAGTGGAAAAATAATAATAATAACTAGAAAATTTCCTCTCGGGAAATTTTGAATGGGCCACGGGAGCTACTGCGGGTTGTGCCATCTCTGTCAACATGGGAATCAAACCCACGATCTTAAGGTCAAGACAGAGCTGATCAGACAGACACATGATCATCTTTCTATAAGCACTGATGTGGAGGAGCTGTAACCACATTAGGTTAACTGTGTGTGTGTGTGTGTGTGTGTGTGTGTGTGTGTGTGTGTGTGTGTGTGTGTGTGTGTGTGTGTGTGTGTGTGTGTGTGTGTGTGTGTGTGTGTGTGACTGTAATCACATGAAGCTGGCTCTAGAGTCTGTGTGTGTGTGTGTGACTGACTTGTCACATAGTTATGGTGCGTTCCAGGCAACCCGTAACTCGTATTTTTCCGACCTGTTCCCATGGTTACCCGTTAGAACGTACAGTCAAACTCGTAACTTCCCACCTGTGAACTCGTGCTAGATCGATCTACTCCCCGTTCCCAGTTCGTAACTCGTAACTTGCCTGGAACGCTACAAACTCGTAACTGGTGACTTGAAGTCGTGACTTACGGGTTAAAAAGCCTGCCTGGAACGCACCATTAGTTAGTAGCTGCATCCTGTGTCAGTCTGATTTAGCTGTGTCTGTGTTTATAAACATTTAAACGAGCGCCAGGTGGATTGTTTATGAAGTTAACGAGCTCTGGCCTGAGGATCAAAGAGGTTACCACGGCGATAGGGGCCCCCGCAGGCTGAGACAGACAGAAACGTGGAGAAAAACAGCCATTTTCTGCCTCTAAACCGGCCTCACAATTAGGCTTAGCATGACAAAACGGTAACTCCTATCAGAACAAAACACAGATCAACGTTGCTCTAAGGACTTACTGAAAATTTCGGTACGATTTGGTGTTTCTACAGTAAATATTTTGGCGACGCTGGCAGTTTTAAAACATCAGGCCGTTCTGCTCCTCTCAGAAAATATTTGTATTGGACTCAATGAGGAGCAGGGACAGACGTGGCCGCACACAGAGGCTGATTCTGTAAGTTCTGTAAGTCTCTCTGATATTTTGAGCACATGACATGAGAGATAACAAGTTTGTCTTACAAATTCTGAAAAAATTATGTCTGTAGAGTGTAAATTGTGGCCGTGGTGGCAATTTATCCAGAAAAAATACAGAATGTTTCTTCACTCTCTCCCACTCTAACCGATGATGTCACGCACTCTGACACGAACATTCCATGCAATACACACCCATTATAAACTCATAATTTCTCCAAAAATGATCATGGTCATTGATCAGGGATTGATCAAAAACTATATGACCTATCAAAACGTGGAGTAATACGACAATACACAAGACTTGTGTCTACTGTTTAAAGTTTAAATGGAGTCTCTAGGTGAAAGTATGCCTGAGCAGTAGACTTTTGTTAAACTCCAATGATTGGTCTTTTTCGCTCTTTTTTTTTCGCCCGTCCCATTGACTTACATGCAAAATTTTTGCGCAGTTTTTCGCGACTACGTCGCGAAAAATTCGTAAACTGTTGAGAAAAGTAATAGCACAGCGATCCCGATCAGGACGCACGTTTTGATATATAATATGTCCTGCAACTCTTCGAGTTGCAGGACTAGTAGCACATCGAAATCTGGCCGGAAGTGGAAAAATAATAATAACTAGGAAAAAATCCACACAATAACAGTAGTGCCCGGGCTTCGCCCGGGCACTGGTCCCTGCAGCTATTTCATAGCTGTTGGGACCAGTGCCCGGTGCGATTGCCCGTGGCCCTAACTAGGAAAAAATCCACACAATAACAGTAGTGCCCGGTGCGATTGCCCGTGGCCCTAATAACTAGAAAATTTCCTCTCGGGAAATTTTGAATGGGCCACGGGAGCTACTGCGGGTTGTGCCATCTCTGTCAACATGGGAATCAAACCCACGATCTTAAGGTCAAGACAGAGCTGATCAGACAGACACATGATCATCTTTCTATAAGCACTGATATGGAGGAGCTGTAACCACATTAGGTTACCTGTGTGTGTGTGTGTGTGTGTGTGTGTGTGTGACTGTAATCACATGAAGCTGGCTCTAGAGTCTGTGTGTGTGTGTGTGACTGACTTGTCACATAGTTAGTTAGTAGCTGCATCCTGTGTCAGTCTGATTTAGCTGTGTCTGTGTTTATAAACATTTAAACGAGCGCCAGGTGGATTGTTTATGAAGTTAACGAGCCCTGGCCTGAGGATCAAAGAGGTTACCACGGCGATAGGGGCCCCCGCAGGCTGAGACAGACAGAAACGTGGAGAAAAACAGCCATTTTCTGCCTCTAAACCGGCCTCACAATTAGGCTTAGCATGACAAAACGGTAACTCCTATCAGAACAAAACACAGATCAACGTTGCTCTAAGGACTTACTGAAAATTTCGGTACGATTTGGTGTTTCTACAGTAAATATTTTGGCGACGCTGGCAGTTTTAAAACATCAGGCCGTTCTGCTCCTCTCAGAAAATATTTGTATTGGACTCAATGAGGAGCAGGGACAGACGTGGCCACACTCAGAGGCTGATTCTGTAAGTTCTGTAAGTCTCTCTGATATTTTGAGCACATGACATGAGAGATAACAAGTTTGTCTTACAAATTCTGAAAAAATTATGTCTGTAGAGTGTAAATTGTGGCCGTGGTGGCAATTTATCCAGAAAAAATACAGAATGTTTCTTCACTCTCTCCCACTCTAACCGATGATGTCACGCACTCTGACACGAACATTCCATGCAATACACACCCATTATAATCTCATAATTTCTCCAAAAATGATCATGGTCATTGATCAGGGATTGATCAAAAACTATATGACCTATCAAAACGTGGAGTAATACGACAATACACAAGACTTGTGTCTACTGTTTAAAGTTTAAATGAAGTCTCTAGGTGAAAGTATGCCTGAGCAGTAGACTTTTGTTAAACTCCAATGATTGGTCTTTTTCGGTCTTTTTTTTTTCGCCCGTCCCATTGACTTACATGCAAAATTTTTGCGCAGTTTTTCGCGACTACGTCGCGAAAAATTCGTAAACTGTTGAGAAAAGTAATAGCACACCGATCCCGATCAGGACGCACGTTTTGATATATAATTTGTCCTGCAACTCTTCGAGTTGCAGGACTAGTAGCGCATCAAAAATCGGCCGGAAGTGGAAAAATAACTAGAAAAAGCATTTCCAAGAATGGAAATGGTGTGACTGCTGATAGCAACTGAACGCTGTTGCAGAATTAGCAAATAGTGCAAGCAGTGATCACCATACAAATGTTTGACCAAGGTCGGAATCGAACCCACAACCTCATGGTCATTAGACTTCCACTCTGCCTCTAGGCCACAGTGCACACACAGTTGCAGAGACTGTTGTCTGTTAATGATCTGCACACTGTCAACATCAAGAAAGCTTGAGAGTCAAGCTTGAATGACTTAGAATGAAAATGTCTGTGAATTTCAGGCTGAGCACTAACCATATGGCCACAGAGAACCTGAGTTACAATGAGCTTTATACTATGAGGAATCAAAGACTGTCCAATGACAGCTGAATAATTGGAATCAAAAGTCAAGCAATGAAGTGAAAAGACTGAGGCAGGAATCGAACCCATGACCATATGATCACTAAACCTTTACTCTGCCACTCGGCTACAGAGAGCACACTGCTTTCAAAACTGTTGTCATTCATTGTAATGTGATGATGTGCTGCAAACTGGTACGAGTAATCAAGGAGATAACAAACACCTGTAACCAATTGAAGGCGGGGGAGGAGAGCAGAATTCAACATAACATAACAAGAGTTCTTCCCTTGGATTCGAACCAGTGACCTTAGGGTTGGCAAGCATCCACCCTAACCCCTACACTACAGTGGAGTTGTGAAGAAGAGAGGTTGAGACTTTGATGAATGTGAGATTTTTTGTGAAAAAGTTAAATATTTGAAAAAGTATAAATAGTTAAAAAGAGAAAAGTAATGCCGATAAAGTTCAAAAAAAGCTGCACGTTTTGATATATGAATTGTTGAAATAGCACAAAGTATGAAGGACTAGAAGAAGACCGTAAAAAGGCGGAAGAAAATGGCCAAACAGAAGAACAATAGTGTGACTGCTTCAGCAGTCACACTAACTAGAAAAAGCATTTCCAAGAATGGAAATGGTGTGACTGCTGACAGCAACTGAACGCTGTTGCAGAATTAGCAAATAGTGCAAGCTGTGATCACCATACAAATGTTTGACCAAGGTCAGAATCGAACCCACATCCTCATGGTCATTAGACTTCCACTCTGCCTCTAGGCCACAGTGCACACACAGTTGCAGAGACTGTTGTCTGTTAATGATCTGCACACTGTCAACATCAAGAAAGCTTGAGAGTCAAGCTTGAATGACTTAGAATGAAAATGTCTGTGAATTTCAGGCTGAGCACTAACCATATGGCCACAGAGAACCTGAGTTACAATGAGCTTTATACTATGAGGAATCAAAGACTGTCCAATGACAGCTGAATAATTGGAATCAAAAGTCAAGCAATGAAGTGAAAAGACTGAGGCAGGAATCGAACCCATGACCATATGATCACTAAACCTTTACTCTGCCACTCGGCTACAGAGAGCACACTGCTTTCAAAACTGTTGTCATTCATTGTAATGTGATGATGTGCTGCAAACTGGTATGAGTAATCAAGGAGATAACAAACACCTGTAACCAATTAGAGGCGGTGGAGGAGAGCAGAATTCAACATAACATAACAAGAGTTCTTCCCTTGGATTCAAACCAGTGACC